>NW_027283257.1:0-65000 GCF_046629955.1 Centroberyx affinis | reverse complement strand
AAATCATACCTTCACTATCAGCATCTGTTACATATTCATATACTGTGTGTGTGTGTGTGTGTGTGTGTGTGTGTGTGTGTGTGTGTGTGTGCGCGCATAGAAAGATCCTAACCTAACTAATACTAGGATTACGATTGGAGTAAGGAAACAGCTTTGAGGCAATGGAAAGTCCTCACAAGTATAGCAGTAAAAAAGTGTGTATGTGAGTGTATGATCGTGTTTGTGAATATTGTGAATGTGTTGCCATGTGTGCAAATGCTGAATCCAATCCGGTATTACTAATGTCGTCTCTGTGTGTTATAGCTGTGTGTCAACTTCACTAATCTCCCCTCTAAAAGTGAGTGCAAATCCAACCGAACTGAAAATCCTTTTGTAAGAGCTACTTTACTACTTTAACTAAATTGGGAGCGAATATCACTTGGTAAATCTGAAATCTGGCATTATTCTGGATAAGAGCAAAGGAGCGGGTCGACATGAGGATAATGGCTGGAAAAGAATATCCTAATAGCGATTAAGGTTTTAGTCTGACAAACACAAACCAGATCTGCGGAGAGAAAAGGAGGCTGAGGAAATGGGTAATTTGTGTCTTTTTAAAAGCTGTCAAATTAAAAGTCAAAGTACTTAACGAGGTTGCAGTTTTTATCACCAGGATATTAGAGCTATTTTACAATGGCAAATGACAGTGTGTCACGAATAAATGGTCTGGTGTTTGATTTAATGGACTATTGTTTGGTACTTTTCCACAACGAAACAAAAGCTATAAGCAAGTGCTAGATAATAAAACAGTGCTGGTTCTCTCCTTTTTTTAGAGCCTATGCAAACTTTGGCAAAACACCAGAATTAATTTTGATAAGATGAACTTTTAATGCTGTTTCTGCTTCATTTTATGTTACACATTAGAGAGCACCAAACAAGAGAGAAAGAACAAGCAAGACATGTGGGAGAGAGAGGGGATTACAAACAACTGTTTGCACTAGGTAACTTTGGAGGCCCTAAATGGCTGTGGGAGATAACTGTTTGAATTATTGAAACTTTGAAGGACTTCATTGCCCAGAAATCAAACAAAATCATGAATGCAAAAAATCATTTAGTCTATTATTGAATCCTAAAATCCTAATTTTCTTCAAACAAGTGAAAACTTGTTTCAGGGATCTTCTAGGAATGAGTGTCAGAAGTCAGAATAAGGCAGATCACTGCACTACTATCACAATTCTTGAAACAATTGATTTGCGTTGGAAACAAGTGAAATTATCTAACTCCATTGGCAGATTTTTTTTTTCACTTCTTTTAAGCAAATTAGGATTTCAGGACTCAATGATAAGACTAAATGACTTGTTAAGATGGAGATTTTTTGCAGTTATAATGTGTCAGTAAACTTCTCACTCCTCAGACTTAAATTTCTTATTCTTGGTGGCTAGTGGGGAAGGAAAATCTTCTTATCAGCAGGTTAAGCCATCGTTGGAGTCCAGCTTATAGACCGAGCACTCTCTCACTATTCAGGAGGCAGCTTTCTGTTTCGCTCTTAAGTTTCAATTTGTCACTTCTTGTGTGCGCCGGGAGGATTTTCAGCCGGTGACCCTGGAATTTCATTTGGGCAAATAGGATGAATCTTTGGCCTCTCAATTAGAGGGAACGGGAGGCTCTTCTCTGTTGCAGACTCATTTGTGATTTAGACTGATGAGACAGGTGTATTTTTACATAAAAATCTTGCCTGGTGCAGCTTTAAGGAATTAAAACTAAGATAATCCATGCTCTAAGGGGTTACATGTTTTTTAAAGTCACAGGCCTTATTCAGCATTGAATTACACTATTGACATACAAGTTGTACTGGTATGGTCAGTAGAAACAAGTAGAAACAATTCTGCTCTGGCATTAGTTATGTGACTCAAGTTTGACCAAGCTCCTGTTTCAGTTAGGCATGTATGTAGTATCAGAGGATTCAAACCTGTGTTGTATTACAAACATAGAAGAGTTCATTCAAGTCCTTTTCAGGGAATCAGCATTAGTCAGCAATCGGCTGTATAAGCTGTCATCTGATCTGTAGAGCTTGTTGAATCCATATGCACACAAGGTTGATTTTTGTTATCGACCTGCCGTCTCCCTCCACGGCTCCTAATTGACTGAACTCTGCTCTTCCTGAATCAAAGTCGGTTGCATCCTCAAGCTTTGGGTCTGATTGAGCTCCAAACCCTTGAATCCAGTTTTCCAATCCTTCAAGAGCAAGGTTTGACCCCACAACACCAAACGTATAGCCTATGGCTTGCACTTGAATCCAGCATCATACCCCTTATCAAAAAAAATAAATAAATTCAAGACACGATGTTTAAAATAACTTATAAAGCATTGTATGAATGAGCTTTTGGACCTGCCCCAAATTGTAATAAAGTTTGATCACACTGTATAACACTGATTTACTAAGCAAAATATTAACGCCTTCTCCACAGCAGATCTGTATGCCTACACGATCTCAACACAAATCAACACAGAAAGTTGCACAACACTGCAAAATTGGACTTTTCAACTGTTAAGTCTACATCTCTAATTTTAGCTCATATTCTGAGCAGATAAATATTGTATCCCCTCTATCTTTGCCAGCTGTGACTTGCAGATATTGAGCTTTGCTTTTCCCAGGAGGATTATTCTCTGCTAGCGCATCCTCTGTGTTATTCTGCCTTTAACTTTTTTCTCAACACAAATAAACGCCTGCTTAAGAAGAAACCCCAGCCTTCCCAGCGGTGCCCAAACAAATCAATCAAGAAAACAAAGTGACTGTACCCCATAAAGAAATTGCAGACAATGTCACGAGTAGGACAAGAAGGGAAAGAAGTTTGGATAGAGAAGATAGGTTGGTAGCTAGAATGGATGGATCGCTATTGAAATCCCCTAGATCTTTTGAAGACAGGGGGTTGTGGATAAATCAAATCAATTCAATGGAAGTAAATGGTGTAAACCAAGAATCACCCTTACAAAGGGATTACAAAGCACTTGGCAATGTCAACAAAATATGGAATAATCTGACAATGAGCAGAGATGGGAAAATAATAGAGATAGGAATTTAATAGAGATGTGAATATAATAGCACACGGCAAACATGTTGTTATGGACTCATATTTCATTTCAAATTAATAAGTACAAATTTATTGAATGAATTTGCAGTGATTTACACAGAACTGCATCTCAGTCTGGGGACTCTCACTGCTGCTCTCAGAACAGGACAACTCAGCAGGTGAGAGTCTCTGGATCTTTACCCACACACGGATCACTGGTTATCATCAATTTAATGGGTGCAGAGACTGACGTGTCTTCCTCAGAGTCAAGCAGTAATGGTATTACCACAGGAGGTTTAAATAGCCTCCCTATCCCATGGAGCGAGCCTGTCATAGGCTCTTGAGGGTGGGTGGGAACCTCTTATTGGCCAATATCATGACCATACATCATTATAGAATCTGCCAAGAAATATATCAAGTAAAGTCAAGAGCAATACATGTGTAATAAAAATAAAATAAGGAAATACATGTCATTATACATAAAAACATGCATACATACACATGCAGAGGACATAGACAATTTAAAGTGCATATAGATTCAAGTAAAAAAGCAGCAGACATTTACTCTAAAAACCCAACATTAGTGTATTAAGTCAAAAGACCTAAAAGCACAGTAAAAAGAAAGAGTTTTAAGTCTACTTACTCTAATGTCACTTGGCAGGGTAGGGCATACTGTATTTCCTCTAATAGTGGCCGGTAGTCAATTAAAAGTTAAAAACAAAGTTAAACAAGCGTGAATTCGCCATAGCTGCAACCACGTACTGTGCGAGTATAGGCCGCCAAAGGGTGGGGAAATTTTTGTGGACCAACCAACCAACCAACCAACCGACCAATCGACAGAGCGAGCTCTAGAGCTGCTGGTCGCAGCTAAAAACAACGGTGGACACCGGTAAACTCCTGGCGGAAGTCTCTGGAGCATGCTGCCGTCGATTACCGTAATTATCGTAATGCATTGCAGTAACAAAAAAACAGCTACCTGACGAACCCAAACAGAAGCAGATCAGAAAACCAGGAGGCTTCATACTAAAATATGAGCAAATATACTTATCAAACAGAGGGAATTAGAAATAAAGACCTGTCTCTAATATAAGCCTGCTTCCAATAAAGGCCTGGTCCCCTTTGCAGTTGAGGTAAATAAAGGCCCGGGCCAATATTAGAGGAAATACGGTATATAACTTATATCTCTTATATCATCATATCATATCATATCATATATTTTAATAGAAAACAGAAAAAGTTGACAGCAAAGACAGAATTATAAGCAATTACAAATGTATCTAAATGTGAATGAAGACATCGCTACTGTATCCTGGCAACATTTTGATGTTGTCTGGCAATTTTCCCAACTATTATAATCAAGAATTATATGTTTTAAGGGAAATTTGCTCTGCTAATTTGTTTAGTTGAGTTGTTATTAACCTTGATTTTATCAAATTTATGCACATATATCCCAACCTAATTTTGGTTATTTGAATATATTTTATCATAATTATTCATTCATATTTCTGCTGCAGGGAATATTGCCCCTTTACCTCGCCTAAAAATCCTGTCCATGTACCATAGCCTTAAGCCAGCCGTTGGAAACTGTACAACTGTCTGCCTCCTGCCATTCTCTCTCTCAGTGACCAAGAGGTCAGAGAAAACAGCTTGGTTCCCTCCGTCATTCACAAAGAGCGAGAGAGAGGGAGAGAGAGAAGGAGAGAGAGAGAGAGAGAGAGAGGGAGAGTGATGGCGAGAAAGAAAGAGACAGAGAGTCAGAGGTTGCTGCTGAGTGACAGAAAGAAATGGGAGAGAAAAGAGAGAGCTCTTGAGAGAGGATTCCAGAAAGAAAGACACAAAAATGAAAGAAACATGGTGAGAGTGACAGAAAGAGAGAGAGAGAAAAAAGCTTCAGGGAGAGAATCAAAAATAGTCTGAGAAGGAGGGTGATGGCAGGAGAGAGAGAGAGAATCTCAGAGAGAGAGTCAATCTGTCTTTTTCCCCGAGTGCCAGGCTGAGAGTCCAGTCCTCACAATCCTCCTGGGAGTCTGAGCAGAGAGACAGAGAGAGGGATGAGACAGGACAGGACCACCCAGCCGTCACATCACACCCAGACGCACTCCCTCGCCAAGGGCCAACATATTTACATATTGCCCGGGTCCTGCAAAAGCCTCGCAGCAGCCCCCCCACCCCATGTCAATGAGATTTAATGGCCGGTGAGTCATATTCATCCATGACAAACATCATCTCTGCCCTGTAAAACTCTCAAACTTTCAAAAGCTCAACTGTTCAGGTTCTGAGGAAAAGTTGGACGGATTTTCACACTGGAGGCCATGCATTTTTCATGTGTTGCAATGCATTTTTAGGTGTTTGGCATGGTATCACAGTGAAATGTTCAGGGGACAATGTCAGCCGTCCATAACTAACGGGGCCACAATGTCACTGGCTCACTAGAATGTAAACAACAATTTAAAAATGTCATTACAAATGCAAATAATATAATTTCAATGGAGAGCTTGTGTGATGGACAAGCCATCTCATTTGTGATTACTACAGCAGAATTAAATGCAGCTAATATATTGTCCCACAGTACGTATTGTCACATTTTTGTATTGCAAAATATTGAATTTCAGTATTTTGTCCCATCCCTAATAGATAGATAGATAGATAGATAGATAACGAGAACATCATATTCAAGATGCATTTAGCTGCTACTATTCACTCAGTTCTGTTCCATTCCCATAATAGGATTTCCTCAGAAATATCTTTACCTTGTCTTGAGCTTCCTCTGCACTTGTGTCACCTTTAATCAAAAATGCTAATTGACCTGAGCAGAAAAATCAATTGTAGTTTGAATAGATTGATCTTTAATTTGAGCCTGTGTTTACCTGCTCCTCTCCTCCTCCTCTTTCATCCTCCTTGTCATGCTTCTTTTTCTCTTCCCCATAATCCCCCTATTCTACTCCTTTTTTCTTTTTTTCTTGTCTTTCTTCCTCTTCTTGATAATCCTCCCTCCACTTGGCATTTCTTTGTATTTGTTTCTTGTATTTGGCTAGGTCTCTCTCTCTTTCTCTTCCCCCTCCTTCATTCACAGAGAAAGAGAGAGGGAGAGAAAGAGTGATGGAGAAAGAAAGAAAAAAAATGTAGCAAACTGATTCTATAGATGACATATTTCTCCCGGAAAGTGCCACCTATTCCTTATTTTTCTATTCTCTTGAAATAATCAATCAAGTCATTCATTTTTACTGTAACAGTCTATTTATCTGGTCAGTTAAGGGTCAGTTAAGGGTCAGTGAAAGGGTGACTGGTCACCATCTTAGAAACACTGTGTCAATTGTGTTCATATAAACAGGCAGAATCATTTAATCCCACTTTATGGATTTGTGTTTTTAAAACCTTTATCTAAAACAACCAACAGAGAACAAACAGAAGCATACTGCGGCAGAAGAAAAAAAGACGTTGGTTATCTGTTGTATTGTGGAAGTTGAGGTTCACTGGAATCCCTGTTAATTACAACCATACTTCACATCTTCTTGTCTCTCCTGCCCGGGTATAAATTAATCCATTCTCGAGGAAAACAAAACACACAGAGAGAGAGAGAGAGAGAGAGAGAGAGAGAGAGAGAGAGAGAGAGAGAGAGAGAGAGAGAGAGAGAGAGCGCGAGCTGGGGAGAGGGGAAGAGAGAAAGTGAGGAAGACAGAGAGCACATTGAGAAAAAGAATGAGGAAAGAAATAATAAGGCGAATAAGAGAGAGATGAGTGAAAAGTGGGGGGAGAAGAAAAAAGGGGAGAGATAGAAAAACAACAGAACGAGGAGAAGAGATAGATGAATGGGGGATTGAATGGAAAGAGAGGTAGACTGACAGAGAGAAGGGGAAGGGGGAGATGAATTGAAGGCAGTACGACGCCGCTGGCTGATCAATCTTCAGGACTTAATTATTTTCTTTTTCTTTAGACATTGCTTTCTCTCCTGCATTGTTCTATCCATCACTAGAGGATGGTACACAGCCCGGAGAACCGGAGCACCATTCATCCTCGCTTGCTTTTAGACTGAAGCCCGTTTTAGACGTATGTGTGCGTCACTTTGCGCCGCAAGGCTGGAGGCCAATTTAATTTCGGCCAATTATAAAGGTAAAACCACCACCCGTTGTTCGGTGATAATGCAGTCATTCGCAATTATTTCAGGGAAGATAGGGTGTATGAAAAAAGTTCAAAGTCCATCTTCTCTTCTTCATTGTTTTTACCTGTTTACAAATGTCTTGAGATTAAAAAAAGGAGCAGACTGATAACATATTTCTCCCAAAAAGTGCCACCTATTCCGAGAGAAATCTCTTGAAACAATTCAATCAAGTCATTCATTTTTACTGCAACAATCAATTTATGAACCTATTTTTGAAGCTTATTAGAAGAGGAGTTCTGCACACTGTTCTTGCTCAACCACAGTTTATTACAAAACTAAAGTTACTTCGGCGAAGGTTTGTTTGAACCGAAACATTAATTTTGTAATAAACTGCAGTTGAGCAAGAACAGTGTTCGTTCTGAGACTCCTCTTCTAATTGACTTCATCCTACGCAATCGGTGAATGCTGAAACCTACTTGATGTGCAAATACAAACCTCTCCAAAAATCAAACATCTTTCTTTCCTCTTTATCGGCCCTTACTTCCCCTACATCATATTAAAATGTGGGACTTGGCCGGCGTTGTTGCATTCATACCCCTCAGGCAAAGCTGTGAGCATGAATCAAGATAGTAGCCTTGGAACAGCACTGGTTTCAAGATAGCAGCATGTGGCTCAGATTGAAACCACACTCTATCTCAATATTGTCGCGTTACCCCCCAACTTTATCTTCATTACTTGTCACAGCATGGAGCCGCTGATAAGATGTATGAAAGTGATGCACGGCGCGATAGCATTTTGTAACAAGATCTTTTGTGGTTTATTTTCATCTCTGGTGCGTTTTGGATTTGTGTGTTTTCTGTGTTTTACTCCTCCATACCCTGCAGCACTTTAAAGTATTGTGTTTCATATGGGACAGTAGCTGTAAGTAAGTTCATATGGCTGTGTTCCCACTACAATGATAACTATAAAAACATCCAAAATGATAACAATAACTACATTTTTGGGTCGATCTCAGGGCGATTTCTTGGATGCAGAGACAATGATAACAATTTTCAACCAATTAAGTTAAAGTTGTAAGAAAGAAGGGGGCGGGACAATTTGGTAGCTCACTGCAGTGATGCCAAGGAAGATAATACGTAATTTCAGTTTTTGTGGATTTGTTTTTGTAGAGCTTTCTTACCAAACAGTAAAACAATTAACATTTTTTACAAAGACTGAAAGTAGCCAAGCAAAAGTAACCCACCTAGTTGCCTAAAGACTGGAGATCATGCTTGTTTGTGATTGTATCTTAAATCACAAACATCCATAGATTCTACAAGGAAGTTGTCAGGCTATTTGTCTACTTGTCCTTTATTAAACATATTTCCCCCATGATAATTTCCTAGTGCATTGGCAAAACAACAACACACACCGAGGACAAAACAAGGACACTCCACCATGGGAAACATATTTTTAGGGGATACAACTTTTGGCGCAAGAGCGCGGCACAAAAATGACAAGAATTATTTCTCTACTTGACATGGACATGGTGCAAACAAATGGCAACATCCTGCACTGACATCATTCATTCTGCCCTGCTCACCTCACTGTTTTCCCAACTAGGAGGATAAATAAAGTTTATGGAATTGAATTTGGAGCTTTATTAGTACAAGAGAGGTAGATGTAAAGGTGTAGGTCAGGGCTTACTGCTCGACTTGGTAATTCACTGGAGAGAATGACAGGAGAGAAAAAGTTTGACATGTGACAAATGTAATGAGCCAGATTTGAGCCCATTATATTACAATACAATATTGTAATATTATTTATCACACCGTGTCAGGTAAAGTGTGTGTGGTTATTTTTTATCCCAATTGCCTTACAATACCATAAGTGCATATGTTTTTAGTATCGGTGGCAGTGTTAGAACCAGGCTGTACCTATTGAACTATCTATTTGTGTGTGTGTGTGTGTGTGTGTGTGTGTGTATGTGTAGCCTGTATTTTGGTTTATAGTTACTTTCGTGTGTGGAGACATCTGAGGTGTATCTACTCCAAACCGTTAAACGTTTAGTTTCCCCTTTCTTCCATTGCCTGAAAATCTCTATAATACTGTATATCCACCTGCTTACCTTCAAAAACAACACATTCTGTGACATGCTGTAAAACATCAGACTACAAACTTCTGAAGACAAACTCGATAACCCCGTGGGAATTCTGTAGGCAGTCCATATGCGTGCTTTCCCTCTTGTAAAAGTAGATGAACATAAGCTTCAGAACAACTAAAACTTCCTGAGTATTGTTTTTTTCTTTTTTTCAGGAAAAAAAACCCAACAACACTGGCACTGCTGCCTTTGTAACGTGCCCCTAAGACAAACAAATATAAACAATAATTGTCTTGTGTGTGTCTGTGAGAATGTGCACACGTGTGTGTTTGTGTATGTTAATGTTGGTGTGTTTTTGTGTGGGTGTCTGTCTGTGCATGTGGGTGTGAATAAACATGAGAGCGAGTCTGCTTTATATTGGTACATCATGACCCAGAGAGCTACGAGGCAGGGGAAGAAGAAGGAAGACGAGACGGGAAGAGAAGACGTAGAGAAGAGGAGGAAGAGGGTGGGGGGTGGGGTGTGGGGAGCTTGAATAAACTGAGTATGATTAAAAAGAAGATGAGGAGGGGAAGTGGGGACAGGGAAGGGAGGGAGAGGTGGGGGAAGAAGAAGAGAGCGAAGGCAAGAAGAAGAGGAGGTGGGAGAAGAGCTGGAGGAAGGGAAGAGGGGAGAAATCAGGAGAAGGAGATGGGAGGTGGGGGCAGAAGAGGAGGAGGAAGAGGGAAGGAGAGGAGGAGGTAGGAGAGGAGAAGGATAGGGAAGGGAAGGAGGGAGGCAGAGCAAAGGGAAAAGGAAAAAGAAAGGAGGGGTGAAGGAAGAGAATGAGGCAAGGATAGAAGAGGAGAGTTGTGGGGGGGATAGGTTAAAGAAGGAGAGGAGGAAGGAGGAGAGGAGGGTGAAGAAGGAATGACTTACCTATCCTCCCTAACCTCTCCTTCCTTCAGGAGGAGAAGAGAGGGTGCGTGAGAATCTAAAAAGACGAGGAATTAGCAAAAAAATTAGAAGAGAAAAAAACGAAGGTGAGGCTGAAAAGAGAGGAGAAGAAAAGGGGGAGGACAGGGAGGAGGAGGAGGAGGAGGCGGGTAGTTAATGGGAGAAAAAGGTCATGTCATAAATGTGTCTCAATCACAATGATTACCATTATGGTCTGCACATGTAATAAGCAGACATCTTGTGTCAAAGCAGGGGCAGAGGATTCCCTCTGACAGCCCACGGGCTTGAGCGACCCTTTGATAGGGACAAATTAGACCTCGGCAGACTTCAAAGGCTGTCTTATTAGCTGCTTAGTGTAGTTTGGTTATGTAGCGCGTCAGCTAGTGAGCAGAGGTCTGCGGGCAAATCTGCTCACATGGTAATTATTGTGTTAGATAATTGCGCTCTGGAATGACATCAAAGCCAGTCGACCAAAATACATGACAATGTGATATAAAGGGTTGAATTGAAAGCTCTTTTATTTTGTATTTATTTTTGCATTTTCATTTAAGCACTATACAGTAAATGTGCAAGTATTGCAGGCATGTTTTAATCTTAGATTTACTTAAGTAATTCAATCAATCAATTCAACCAGTGAAGTCATTTTAAAATGATGGTTATATGTTCTCTCTTTCTAGTCATTTTAAACAAATGTTGGACCAGCTTTAGTTAATTTATTGCTTTTTTTGATAGATTACAATATTCTAACCTGCTTGTTATAAAGGTGTGAATTACAGCTGTTCTGTGTTTGCCTAGGAAAGAAATGGCTGTACCATCGCAATATTTCTGAGATGGTAGAAAAAGTATTTAGTTATGTTGTGAATACGTTTTTCAAGAAATAGGTATGATGTCACTCAAATTTTTAGCTTGGTCTTTTTTGATTTTGGGCCAGTGGTCCTAGCTGGGAGGTGATCATTTCCCACTGGGCTTTAGAGCAGAATATTTTGTGACATCCATATTTTAATGTTGTTAATACAGCTTATTAGAGCACTGACCAGAGGGATACAGCAGGTTATCATCTGCATAACTATGAAATTATATCCATGTTTCCTAATGACACTGCCATTTAATTTAATTTTGAGACATTAATATAATTGCCATAAACAAAGGAGACCATTTAAGAGAGTCAGTCAATCCATCCATCTGTTAAAGTTGTAGTTAGCTAAGCCCAACCCTAACCTTGACTAAAGTTGTTTTATTTGCCCACTGACACATGTTCTGTCCATTAGCCAACCTTTCACGTGACAAACAGATGAAAATGGTGGAGCAATGCCAGGGATGGGTAGGTGGGACAAGTAGTAAGAATAGGAAGCATTGCACTTTATTGGAAATATGGTCTTGATTTTGATAAACACTAGCACTAACAATACCACTGGTGTGAGATGGAGGTTACCAATCATCTCGACCGTGGTTCCATTTGTTCATGGTAATTACACCAAGGTATCTAGGTATTTAATTTGACGATGATAAATTGATTTTCATTGATTGATTGGTTTAAAAATGCTGCACATAGCACCTTCAGTAAGTGAAATTGTCGTATATACACAATATTCTTGAAAATATTTAAATAACTTGGGAAGCTGGTTATTTTTTTTCCCACTTACGTCAATGCATTTGTTAATATATTACAAAGCATTTCAATGGCCTAGGGTGTAGGAAACATCTTCTACACATAGGAGACAAGGTCAGCTGTCAAAACCATTAAAGGCTAGGACAAAATTGAAGATATAAGAAATATATAAAAGAAAATATGTCTGTTTTTGCCCATATTGGAGCTTAATCGTGTATTTTAATAACACTGCAATGTGCTTTATCTCCACCATACAGTACTGAAATAGTCAAACAATAGGCAAACTAAACTATGTGTTTGTGCAATGCCTCACATACAGGTAAAACAAGCTAATATGCATGAATTAATGTACTGTATGGCAATATTTATGTACTGTATGTATATGTTATATGAACATACATCACAGAATCTCTTAACACAACCTGAAGTGAAATCATTATCTGTGTATATCTCTTTTAAAGTAAATTAAACCAATACTATGTGTAACCACATGGCTGATATTAAAACCTCCATATGCAAACAATAGCTGTGGGGCGAAGAGAAGAAAAGGAATTATGAGGTAAAATACTAGGTTATTGAAGCAGGCAGAGGGGGGAAATAAATTGGATGTGGTAAATGAGGCATGAAGAGGTAGAGGAGTGGGGGAGGAGGGCAGACTTGGGGAGGATGAGCTGGAGCATGCAGGGAGAAGATAATAGTAATAATAATGCTCTAAGTCATATTAGCGAGTTAAAGAAACAGGCTAAGAGAAGATAATATTCTAAGTGAAGTCAAAACCAGAGGCAATCCCTTCCTGAGCCTGAAAAGACACTGTTTGTACCACAGTGATATTGCTCTTTAAAACATACTTCCTCAAAGACCTTCTTCAACTTTGAAGCAAAATTTGCAGTCCAGTAGTTTCACAGCTCCAATCTGGATATTATTTATTTATTTTTGGTTTATTTTTAGTATTTTGCTGGTGGATAGATGTGCATAATTCCTTGGAGTTAAGGCATATGATTGTAAAATATGCAACACTTTTGCAACTTTCTCAATCCATTGGAACTAAAAGTGCAGTTCTATCTTCCTTTTCCAAACCACAAAAATGTATGCAAACCTTATGGCTCCAAGTTACTTCTAAAACTTACTTTGTCTAAAATTCCTTCAGTATTTTAGCTCATTCCAAAAGGGCTTTATCTGAATCTGAGTTTTATCCTTCTGAGCTGTCCACCAAGGCTTTGATAGCTCAATTGGACTGCCGAATATGATTCTTAAACGTAACCTTTATTTATCTGGAAAGGTTTGAGCCCATACACTACGTTATTTTTCCAAAAAACCCATGCATCACACTCTTATAAAATACTGTATATACACTTTATCCACACTAGGGAGCTTCCCAGTGAAACTGCAACACTCTTTTGGCCACTGAACAGCACCACTGCCCTCCAATTTATTAAAAAATACTCTCATGATGGCACTTGGTATGTAGCTTCATGTATTCAAGACATGTTAAACCATTTTGAGCATGTCTGCTTGTAAAGGGTGAGGGCCACACACAGAGATTTATTGTGTTTTAAACAACCACTGTAACTTATTATTGGTTGACAGAAAACAGTTGATATAAGGGGAGTCACACACACAGACAGATCATTCATATATTCAGTCAGTGAAGCGTTTCTGGCAGCCATATCTGTCAAAGGGTTTTTGTTTGGGGACCTTGGCACCATGGAACCAGACATAGTGAAAAATGAGTTTTAAAATGGTGCCAGCTTCATTTATGCAAGACCTTAGGTGTAGTTGATGTTCAGTGAGAAGTTGGCTGGTTTGGCTCGGAGAGAGCAAGTGTGTAAGTGTGTGTGTGTGTGTGTGTGTGTGTGTGTGTGTGTGTCCAGTGAAAATTGCCATGTTGACCTTTCTTGCTCATCAGCTAAAACAATAATCTGTCCACTCTATTTTTCTATGTATGTGTGCATGGTTATGATAGTGTGCAGATGCGTGTGTGTTGCATGGTATTTGTGAGTATCTGTGTGTGTGTGTGTGTGTGTGTGTGTGCCTCGATGTTTGAGGATTAACATGATGGCTTCTCAGGCCCCATTGTAATAAATTAATTGTTCAACTGTGTGAGTTCATCCATGTGCTTCTGTGATTGATCCTCAATTGTGGGGTAAACAGACAAACAAACAAAAAAAAAAAAATGTTCTTTTACTCCAGGCTTGGATCTGACTGTAATGTATGAGTCGATATTTATATTATATTTTCATGTCGCCTCATTTGCTTCCCCATTTAAATTTACATCAAACAGAGAGAGGGGTTTGGAAAGCTTGATGCACAAACATGAAGAGGAATCTGATCTGTGTATTCATTAGACGTTAGCGCTCTGAGAAAATAAAAAAATATATATCTTGAGCACCAGTGACATGTTTTTCACAAAGTATTAGGTGTCAATTCCGCACTGAGTTTTACAGGCATGAAAATAGACACACAAGAAAACAAACAGGCAGATAAATGAGGCGGCCGACGAACAGGCTGGTAAACAGACAGTCACAGTCAGAACAGCAGAGATACAGTATGACAGACAGAGAGTGAGACAGACGAGACATACAGGCAGTTAGATAGGCATAGCAATACAAATAAAAGATGGTCAGAGAAAGTCAGATAGACAGCTAAAAATAAAAATAAAAAAGATAATCAGACAGTGACAGACAGTGGAACAAAGGCAAACAGCCTTTGGGCAGAGGAATGTCACACCGTCAGACAGGCAGACATGTAATTAGACAGAAAAGACATATAGAAAGACTCCCATAAGCTTAGTTAAACAGATATTTGTTTCCCACCAGTGTCTTAATGAGATCAATCTAATCACGAGTTGATTCGCCATTGGTCTCTTAAGTACTTACTGTCGCCTAGCAACTCTTCGACTAACTCTACTACTTTACCTATGCTCAAAACAACCGCCAGGGGAATACTTATTAAAAAGAAACAATAAACTTATGTCATTCCTTTGAGAAAAGGGGTTGAGTACAGAGCTATTTTTGGTGCTTGTTGAGCACAGTACACTAAGGGCACTCACAGCAAGCATGTTTTGTTTGGTTTTTTAAAAGATGTTATTGCATTCTTGCCTTTATTAGATATTTCAAAGTAGAGAGACAGGAAAGACTCAAAGAGAGAGGGGTATGATATGTGACAAAGGAACCCAGGACATCACGTTGATATGGTATCACCTTATCCCACTGAACCAGGATGCACACACCAAGCATGTTTTAATCAAACTGTGGACAGTTTACTCCTTTAGTTCGGTTTGTTTGGGCAGGTGAGATGAGAGCAATGCCATTTGAACTGGGTGCACACCAAATAACCTCACCCAAATGCCTGAAAATGGGTTCCAAGCGAACTGGAATCCAAAACACAAGGTTTTATGGGTATAAGGAGACGGATGTTGACATCTGACAGCCAGCAGTTCCTCCTGGTTGGAAAGCCTAGCAGAACAAAATGAACCGAGGGCAAACTGCAGTCTGGACTGATGCTCATATTCAGCTGTTTCTTCATGTGTTCTTAACTGGTATGAACACCAGAGAAGGTAAACTAAGACAAAGAAGGCAGACAAGTGCATCATGCTTAACCTTCTAGACCGCATAGTGCCCGAGAGCGCCCGTTCTATATTTCACTATAGCGCCCAAGAGCGCCCGTCATTTTTAAATTGTTTAAAATGTACCAAAAACTGAAAATCGAGTTATCAGCTTTGTTTTATATATACTTCAAGTTGTCATCGATGAACCGGAACCAGAAAATGTATCTGATGACACTGAGACGTTTGATTTTCCCCGGATTTAGTCCTCCACCGGTAGATCTAAAAAAGGCTTCACTGGCTAAGCGTCACGCTTTTAAAACCTTCTGGAAGCTGTCAGATTGTGCAGTGAGACAGAACCTGACCCGCCGTATGTAGTGGAAAGTTACGAAGACATTGTGAGTTGAAGTTTTTTGATCGAAATCGCTTGTTCTTGCTCGATAAAACAAGACACAAGATCACCTTCACTAAACAGCGGGACCTACTTGGCTCTCACCGCCGGAGATGGACGCTGTTTTCCGGGAGGCAGTACGCCGAAGAGTCGGTAGGAGGACTGGCCGGGTTGCGGCAACTTTTATCCATATAAGTTTGGCAACTTTTTCCATATTTGTTTGGCGACTATTACTGTCTGACCTTATTACTGTGTGGGTTGAGGCGCTGGATGTTTTGTATGGATTTTGAAAGCTTATCGTTCGCCAAGATAGGAAGGATCTGTTTTGTTGTCATACTGTGAATGACACTGACGGAGACGCCCTGCATCGCCTTGCCATGTATTTGGTACCAAATTAAAGGGAAAGTTGTGTTTTTTTTAAATGGAAAAACTTGTGATTGTCAATTTCTTTTTATTTTTGAGATATAGCTGTTTGTTTGGAATGAGCAAGAAAATGCTGATTTAAGTGAGAATTCCCAGTGAACTGCAGCAACATTCTAGAATTCTACTGGGGTCTAGAGGGTTAATTGAATGAGTTTGTTGTTTTGATTCGCCACAGTTGCTGAAAATCTCTAACCTCGCATGATGACAGTTTACTGAACCTTTGTCCAATAAACGAGCTACTTGTGAGACCATGTGTTTTACCTTTAGAAGCCCTGGTTCGCTTTAAATTTGGCAGTGTGAACCAAATACAAAAATTCATCCACTATAGCTTGGACTAAAGAAAATAAACTGTAGGTGTGATCGCACCCTAAAAGTTTGAGGTTGGTGGTTGGAAGTTCTGCTGAACATAAGTGATGTAAAACAGAGAATAAACTCATAAAAAAAAATCTTATTACTTTGTTCCAGGCAGTCAGTCTGCTTGTTCACTTTTGTTAAAAATGACAAGTCAGATTCAGTGCCTGAAGACAAAGCATACTGTTTGAGCTCAGTTTAATAGGTTTCTCTCCACCTTTGTCTCTTTGTTTCCTTCTTTCTATCTCAGTCAGGAGCGCAGGTCACAGCCAGGTCATTGTCATTTACAGGAAACCTTCCAGCTTTCCTCTGCACACATCGCCTCCTAACAGGATTGCTGAATGCTGACATCAACAAAAGCACAGGAAGAAGTCTGTGGACCTTCACCCTAACCGCACATTGGGCCACTTGACACTTCATACTGTGTACACTTAGCCTGAACAACTGGAAATTGCCACTTCTTGCCCTTGTGTTTTGGTAAATTGAGATCTGATTGAGTGTACACTCCCAGCCGCACACCACTCTTGCTAAACAACAAAAATTGTCTATTGACACAATTCCAAAAAACAGAAATAACTCTTGCAAAATAACAACTTATCATAGGCTCTGACATTTTGTTACCTAGTCTCTCTGAGCGTCCACTGGACCACTGCCATTTGAGTTTGAGACATACAGTGTTCCTCAAATTCTGCATCTGGTGGTGTGAGCATTGTAAACAAAGCCATGGACAGACATGATCCTGAAGCATGATTTTGTCTGACTTGCCCAGACAATCAATGTAGTGTATGTGCATTACAGTAAACACTGTTATACAGTGTATCATCAATGTGTGATGTTCACTGCGTTCCAGGAATTTCAGTTTGCGATCAAGTGTTGTAATTGTAACCTGCCTCCTTTCCCTCTACTTCAGTTAGTGATTTCCTACATTTCCCAGAATTACTTTCAACAACCACCAGAGCATTCACCATTCAGCTGTTGGTTACACATGTAGGTGGAGAAAGCGATGGCGATAGCATAATTAGAGAAGAAAGTGAAAGTTTTTCCAATCAATACGAAGCAAAAGTCACACCCTTACTCAAAATACAACATGTCTTCTGGGTGCATTGCATTATGGTCCATTGAGGCTACTGTCAGTGGAGAAATTGCTCTCGCTGCCTCTTGTACAGTGATTTCTCCTTGTATGATTGTTGAACATTGGTGCAAAATGGTGAGTCTAGAAAGAAGCCCTTGCTCTTTGATTCTGAGGGACTGATACCAAAACCTGACAATTACAGTTTTAGATAGATATTACCTGCGGGAAGAAACATACACCACCAAACAACAACATGGGCCCACAAATGCAAGGTACTGTACATCTCCAATAGTCGTTTTTTAACAGTGTTAAGAATGTTTTTAGGATGGCAACTTCCAAGCATTCCACCAAGGGAGCTGTGAGTCTTGTTTTTCTGAGTTTATACATTTATTCACAGTTGACTAGTTTCATATCTGCCCATCTGATTGCTGTTATTCTCACTGTTGCAAACTGGAAGGTTATAACCAGAAAGGATTTAGAAAGGTTTAGCACAAAATGACCAAAGGCGAGACAACAGTCGGCAAGACGTTGTTACTCTAGCAACTGAGAAAAAATTGATGAACTGAGGTGACAGTGAAGTGAGGTGCACTTTCATTTATCTCATTAAACCATTGGCAAAATCAGTTAGAGTTGGTTAAAAGCAGGTTAAGTTTCACATTTCACGTAAGTTTATTTGCACATAAGTAATATAAACTGAAAAAAGATGAAATGCAACCTCATCCGGTGAGACAAAGAAACCCCAAAGGGCTTATGAAAACATCTTGCTCCAAAAGAAAAAGAGTAAAGAAAATTTTAGATGACAAGCAGAGATACAGGTAAATGGGCACATGAACCAAAATATATCCAAACCCAAAGACTGGCAAACAAACAACAAAATGCTTAACCTGTTAAATAGCAAGGGAAATACAAAAAAGCAAATAAAAAAGCTCTGAAATTAAATAACCCTGCAGGGAGAGTGAGAGTGTGGTAGTGAGACGGAGTGTGTGCATGTTTGTTCAAAGAGATAGAGAGAGAAAATGTGTTTGTGTGTGTGTTCAAGGAGAAAAAGAGAAAAGGATAAAGTGTGTGTGTGTGTGTGTGCTATTGACAGTCAGTCAAACTTCTAGCACAGGTTAACCAGTTTACAATGCTGACACACCTGTGATTAAGTCTGTACTAGTGTAAAACAGGTATTAGATTTTACCTCAGGCTTGGTCCCACTTCAGTTAGACCAATATTTCTAGCTATGAATCAGCCAATTATATACAACCGCACTGTTTATTGCACATAAACTTGGACTTATTTGTCTTTGCTGAAATTCTTTCAAGTTTTAGGGTGCAGCCCGGGGCGAAGTCTCCTCTGCGTCTGACCTCCACACACAGCCAGTTTGATTAGTCATGCCTGTCTGCTCAGGGCAGACTGGCCGATGACTCATTCAGACATAAATAACTATTCTCCGCTTAACTTCCTAACTGCCAGACTTAAATTACAAGCTATCGAAGAGATCTATTACATAAATCATACTGAAGTGAAATGGAAATCAAGGCTAGATCAGGAATTGTATGTATTAAGTCTGAGTTTACACACAACAAACACATGCTTGTTTACGCTCAAATAGCCTACTCACATACTAATAAATGGATGCACATAAACAATCTACATCTATCAATTTAATAAGTTCAGAATTGATTGCAACCAATCCTCCTCTTCCCTCTCACTCTCTCTCTCTCTCACACTCACACACACACACACACACACACACACACACAGACACACATACACACATACACACATACACACATACGCGCAGCATGCAGTGTGTATGTGTTACAGTTTTTACTGACCTTCCTCAATCCGCCCCAGCATCATTAGCTCTGCCATCCACACTATCAATAATTGACATGGTGCTCTTGGATTCCACAGTGTTCAGATGTCTCCATCAGAGGCCTTGGCCATGGAGGAATGTGGGCTGAGCCACAAAGCCTTATACATACATTATACTTCATACTTGGGTTTGGCTGATTAGGGATTTTGAAGGCAGATCCAAATGTGTTTGTATTGAAGCTGCAGATAGCTATGTGTTTTGTGCCAATATTTAGCATCTTTACATTTTTCCATTTCCATGCCAAAAAATAAATTATTCAATGTTTCCCCCCAGAATTGTATTCTAGTCTCAGAAACAGCATTTAGACCATCATGGGACACTAAAAACTCTCCACTGAAACCAATACTGCTGAAATTCTTTCAGGGTTAGCAGCTCTTTAAAGTGATGTTGAACCATGGTGTTACATTGAGTTGTGTAGCTTCCTGGACATGATATAACCCCAACATAAAGACAGCGTAAAAAAATCTGCAGAATGACTTTTTTTTTATATATAATATAGTCAGAATCTGCATTGCTCGCATTTGTTTATGTGCTACAAGTGTGATTTTCAGACCTGTTCCTCCATACAATGGCAGTGAATGGAGAGAGAAAAAACGCAATTGTCCAATTGTCTCTACCGGAGCAACAGATAACAGAGAATCACAGATTTTAGGATTATATCATGTCCAGGAAGCTACACAACCCAAGGTACTACCACAGATCAACATCACTTTAAGGCAGAGAAACCATAGGATAGTTTACCACCTTTTAAATGAATTTAAACAACTTAAAAACACATTATTGAACAATAAAATAAGTCAATAAAAGGCGCAAAAAAATAACATTTCATCGCAGGTTTAAAATACTGCTTTTATGTAGCTGTGATCAAGGAGGAACCTGCATCATATCGGCAGCGGACCACATGACCACATGGTGGCCGATATCTAATAACAGGGCAATATTGTGGTAATAATATAATATTGAGTCATCATAACTTGGACTGACCTGCATTAATACAATAAAATGCCACATTTGACACCACTGGGGGGACATAGTATGTATAGTGGGTTTGAATCACACATTGCTCAATTCAATCACACATTGCTCAATTGAGTCACACATTGCTCAATTGAATCACACATTGCTCAATTCAATTCAATTGTTTACTGTCCCATGAGGGAAATCTGGTTTGCAGACATTCTAATAAATGATCACACCATGTACCGTATAAGCAGGCATAAAAAAGACAGATCAAAAGTGAATACAAACCCCTCATTAGTGCACACAGTGAATTCCCACACTGCAAAAGGCTAGATGCCATGAAATGATAAAATAAAAAATTAAAACTAGAGTCATATGCAGGTTAAACTGCATAGCCGATGTGAAATATTAAACTTGACACAATAGAATAATCTAGATGTACTGTGACTAGATATTCTCATAGAGGGAGTTCAAGTGTGGTGGCAGCTAAATACTCATCGTTATTCATCATATCAAATTGGAAAACCTGCTTTCACATAAGCCAAATATTTTTTTAGTGGCATGAAGAAATGTCCTATCTCCATAAATCTGGCCAGAGTTAAGAAAACAAAGGTCATTGTTTCCATGATTACCCATGCATTATTATTTATTTACTTCTTCATTAATTTTTTTTCTATTTTCCATGGTCTGACTTTGCCTCAGGGTCATGATAGATTTTTTGACACACAAGGAACAAAGAAAGCTGTGAAAAAAAGAAAGGAAAAAGCATGCATGACACTGTCTTTGTAATCAATATAAACATTATGTCCATAATCATTGTATGCCTGTTAGTGATTAGTATCATCATTTCTAATCAATATCTCCATAACAAGTGCATGGAAATGATTCATCGTTATCTGTCCCATTTATGTTTTCACCAGCTGTATATGGATTTAGTAACAAAACTACATTCTCTCCATGGAATTACAAGCTTCCATCTGACATTTTCAGCAAAACATGTAGCTGTGCAATCAATAAGGCTGAAGCTTGATTCATGAAAACGTTTATTCAAGTGGCTAAAAAAAATAATGCAGCTTAAAAAGGTCGTACTCAGTTTTCTGTAGGGATGTGAAACCCACTTTTTTTAAACCATTATTTTAAACAAATAGATTTGGTTGAATGGTTACGTTGACCAGCTGAAATTTTGCAGACAGGTTGTGGTACAGATCGTAGTGCAATGTGCTGCAGTAGTCCAGCCAAGTTCACTTAATTAACAGTCTTATCTTTCATTGCCTCTGTAAGCCTTGGTGGGCCTCTACACAGCTAATTGGTTCAGCTGCAAAGGTGGCAGTTCCCTGCCTTCCAATGGCAGCCAGCTGTCAGGTTAAATGACCTGTAGCCACCACACACACACACACACACACACACACACACACACACACACACACACACACACACACACACACACACACACACAGAGACAAACACAGAAACATGCATAAACACACAAACACAAGCATAGACACATAAACATGTACGTGCACAGAGACACTCATGCAACCATGGACACATGAATGCACACACACACACACACGCGCTCTCTCTCTCTCTCACACACACACACACACACACACACACACACACACACACACACACACACACTAGCATATACCTACCCAGAAAGACACTAAACTTTACATATACCCACAAACAGGTGCACAGATAAAAATGCATGCGTGCACAAATGCGCAGACCCCCCAACACACACACACACCAACACACACACACACACACACACACACACACACACACACACCAATACACACAGTCAGCAGATGCTTCCAGCTCGCCACACTCACTTGCTGGAAATAAAAACCGTGGCTTCTGCCAACGGAATGCGTTAGACAAAAACAGAAAGTAAACAAGTCTAAATTCCCTGAAACGGAGGGGAAAGGGTGTCAAGCTGGTCAGTGACACTGAATTCCCTCTGCAAAAAGGAAACAGTAGAGTCTGCACAGACACACTAAATCCCACAGTAGAACATTTGCTTGCAGTTTGGTCACACTGTCCGATGTCGTTACCGACGCTGAAGGAAGTCTCCGGTTGATGGCCTGAAATAAACAGTACAAAATAATACAAAATACCATGTTAAATGAATAACTGAATGACAGAGTGAAATCACAACCTCATCGTGATTCATTTTGAAGTGTATTAGTTATAAAGTAGGCTAGTTGTTATTTGTTTGTTAGGCAATTTGTTAGTGCTGCTAATTACAAATGATCTTAATTGGAGTTTTCATACCATAATCTAATTTACCATAGTCTCATTTAATCTAATCTAATTTTCTGACTAGTTGAATGAAGCCAGATTCTTTCTGTTCTAAAACACTTAAACTAGACTGCAAATTTAAACCTCCAGTGCACTATAATGTACATGACAGTAATCTGTTTCACCGCCACAGCTGGAAATTGGCAGCTTCCACCGGCAAAAACACTGCAAAAACAAACTCTAACCCCAACTGAAGAACAAACAAAAGTTCCATGAAATGGAGGGCAGAGGATGTCAAGCCGGTTAGTGATGCTGTATTTCTGCAAATGGCAAAGTAGAGTCTGAAAAAAATTTAGCCTGCAGTTTGGTTACACTGATGTTCTGTTCAGTCGACGCTGAAGCTGCAGGACGTCTCCAGTTGATGTTCACAGTTACAGGAATTAGTGAATTAATGAGTGAAATCTTCCAAATGCTTTTTATATTTTGTGTAATTTGTTCGCTTAAATTGCTAATTACAAATGATCAAGACATTAGCTTTCTTATTCTAATCTGATCTAAAGTCATCGCATCTCCTCTTATTATCTCAGCTAATATTGTCTGAATTTGTATTATCGGTGTTATCTGTTAGACTTTTTTTTACACTGCTAATAACAAATGACCCAGTTTAAGACATTTTCATTCTCCTCAATCCAATTTTGTTTCATCTTCTTGTCTTGTCTAATCTAATATAATCTAGTCTAGTTAGTCTGCTTTGATAGTTATACATTAGATGACGTATTTTAAATGGAGCTTGGAGCACTAAACGCTATTTTGACTGATATTGACAATGGATAAACACATTTTCAGTACAAGGTAAATGAATAGAATGCTGTGTGGGCTTTACTATTGTCAACGCTCCTTTGCCGGGTCACACACTCTTCCCCGTTCCACCATCCTCTCCCACAACATATTCATGTGGAGTCCGCCAGGCTGCAGGTGAGGGTGGTGTAGACCTTTTAACACCAGTTTGGATTAAACAATCTCAACACTTTCACAATACTCTAGACGTTTGAAAGTCTTACAGGAAAGGTTCCCCCTTGGATATCATCAATTTGTGATCTTGAATGCATTCCAGGACTTATTTTGTCATGAAGTGTTGTAATTCATTTTTTGGTGTACCCAGTCTCCCTCAACTTGCCTCAACTTCTACTTCAGTTAGTGTTTTCCTACGCATCTAAGAATCGACAACCCCAAGTGAAGACTCTGTGCTGTGTAGGTATGTGTGGGTGGAGAGTGCAACAGCAATAGCGTAGTGAGTTTTTCCACTTGAAAAAAGATAGCGAGAGTGGAGAGAGAACAATGCCGTAGTTTGTCATGTCCGGCTGGACAAATGACCAAAAAGCCATTGAAGAGAGCATTGTATTTCACATGCTACCGATGACAGATCCACAAAGAGCCAAGCTGTGGCTGCATTGTGTCATGGTCTATTGAGGCTACTGTCGGCGGAGAAATTGGTATCTCTCCCTCTTCTATGATGGATTTCTCCCTGTATGATTGTTGAACGTTGGTGCAAAATGGCGGCTCTGGAAAGAAGCGTTTGCTCTTTGATTCAGAAGCGCTGACACCAAAGCCTGACATTTTATTTTCTAAAAGAAGCAGAGGAGAACAATATACAGAAAAGGGGCAATCCCAGTTAGCACTTTCAAGGCAGGACTGTATAGCTTCCACCTCCACAGTGGCCCAGGACTCTGACTCAGGTAAGCAGTAGTGATGGGTCGATTCACGAGTCCATTTGAACAATATTTTATAAAGTAAATGTTTTGAATCCGTTTGCTAGCAGAGCTGAATTGAAATGTCAAATCAGTTCAGTGGCTGGACTGGTCTCCATACAGTTCTCAGCGAGCCGACAAGCTTGTAAACACAAAAGGAGCGTGCAGGACAAAGACACTTGTTGTTTGCCTACCTTGGCAATGACTTAAATGCTGACTGGCTACTCTCCAAACTGGGCTTAATCAACCTCAGGCGCAACAAACTCACAAATTCCAAAACTTCCTTGTTCATTCATTCATTGTCGTCTTTACATGACACCCAGTTACTGAATTGAATCCCCAGTGAAATTCTATTATTTACACTTTGTAATGACATTTTTTAATTTTTTTTTTTACATTCTAGCAAGCCAATGCCATTTCTAGAAAGATTTGCGTCTCAGAAATAAACATAATTCTGCTCAGTCAGACTTTGCTGTCATTTAACTTTTATTTATTACATCGTATTGTGGTTGTATCGAATCGTACTGTGAGATAAGCATAATCGTCCCCTCCCTACAGGGAAAGCATTGGGAGGAAATAGAGTTTAGTTACAATGTGTGTGTAAGTGTGTGTGTGTGTGTGTGTGTGTGTGTGTGGGTGTGTGTGTATTGTCGAGCAACCCTCTGCTCTTGTCTGCTGTGCCCGACGAACGCCAAATGGCATAATATTTGCCATTTGCCGGATGCTTTTGTCCAAAGTGCCTTTCCGAGCCATTTGTGCAAACATTAGTAGCGTGCATGGCCGTAGTGGCAAAGGAACCCCCAACTCTGGCAGTGCTATTCCCATGCTCGACTAATTCAGCCGTACAGAACCAAGAAAAGTTTTCTAACCCTGCTATCCTCATTGGCTGGAAACTGAATCAGCGCTTTCTGCCAGCAGAACAGAACAAACCCTAACTCTGTCCCTTCCTCTAAGCCAAAACAAATTCCCTGAAGCGGAGAAGGGGAGCATATGTCAAGCTGGCTCATGACTATGAATTCCCACTGCATTAAGTAGACTGCAGTTTGCATAGACTTATATCCGACGGGGCATTACCTGTTCACCGGGGATACTGTGCCATTTTGAAATTAGTTTTTATACTACTCGGTTGAATCCTCTGATGTATCATACCTACATCGGAGGATTAGTACCGCCCGGTTTTGTGAAATAATCATGTTTCAAGGGGTGAAATTCCAGCGGTGTTTCAGCTCTCAAAAACAACTAAGTCCTCAAAATAATGTCCATAGCAATCTCTAAATAATAGCCTGTCTGTCTGGCTGTCTACAGGCCTTTTGCAGCTCTCATTACATGACAAAATGTGCATTTGTGTGTGAGGGAGAGGGAGCAAACGAGAGAGAGAGAGATAGAGAGGAAGAGAGAGGGGACATCCACAGCAGTTATGATGAGATCTCACATTATGCCTTGTCTTCAGGCGTAGAATCTCACTTGTCCTCATTTTCCTCACAAAAAGAGCGTACGAGCAGACAGGCTGTCTGGAACAAAACAATACGGAGCTAGTTTCTTTTCCGTTTTACATTTCCTCTGTTCAACAGGACTTCTAAACCTCCAAACTCAAACTCCCGGAGTTCAGCGCTGTACTCCGGCGAGCGGCAACAAGAAACGCAGTCGGGTTCTGTGGCTCTTTCATCAATGGGACAAATAAGACTATTGTCTGGTTTTAATGAGATGCCTCTCTCTCTGTTGTTGGGAGCCAACGTAATACAGAATGGCCAATCAAAGAGTTGCTAGGCGACAGGGTGCGTAGATGAGGTATTTAAAAAAGCCAGTGGAGAGTAGACTGGGTGATTAGATTGATCTCATTAAAAGACCGGTGGGAATCATAATGACCTGTTTGTCTGACTGAGGTGGTGTCAGTGTGTTTGCCTGTCTGCGTGCATCTGCCTTACTGTCTCACTTTGTCTGTTGGTATAACTGCAAGTTTGCCCATGTGTCTTCATGGGTGCACGCCTACCTCATTTATTATTTGTTTAAATGAGTCTGTCTGCCCTTCAGTCTGTCCATCTGGCTACCTGCCTTGCCTATCTGTTGTGAGGCCTGCGAAATGCTCACAGTGCAGATATATTCACCCTAATTAATATGTAAATGCAGTGACATTTACCACAGAATTTTGTTTATTCGGGCGCTGGCATCTAATAAATACGCAGATCAAATGCCTCTTTGTGTTTGTGCATCGAGCTTCCCAAACTCCCTTCTCAGTTAGCTGTAAATTTTAGCGGGGGAAGCAAATGAGGCGACATGAAAATAATGTCAATATGAATATCGACTTGTAGATTACAGTCTGGCCCGCTTTGTTGGTTTGTTTGTCTGTTTGTTCCCCCTGCAGTCAAGAATCAATCAAGCTAGCACATGAATGGATCAACGTGCACACACAGACACACACACACACACACACACACACACACACACAGACAAACGTATATACAGAGTTGAACAGATGAGCTGCCAAGCTAACTAATCCGTCCTCACTGATCATTAACTGCGCACACGTAAATGCACACGCATGCACATACACACACTTTGGTGTTACTGCATATGTGAAGTCATTATCCTGACTTGCATTCATTCCCTCACCTTGACACTCACAACTCACAGCATCCATAACCCAGGGAGGCCTAGCGGTTAGAGACCCTGTCCTGTCACCCAAAGGTCCCAGGTTCAGTCCTTACAACAGCCAATAACTACATTTACATGCACAGAGCAACGCTGCTATTGGCTACACTCCGGTTAAGGTCTTATTCAGGTTAAGTTGTTTACATCAACCTTTGATACCCTGCAACTGAGTCTCCCTGTCGCCAGGAATAAACCAGTTACAATGGTCTGCCAGCAAAAGCAACGAATGAAAAGGTTCGGCCACTAGCTACCGTCTCCCTGTTTGACTGAGATTACTTCTAATACAGGGACAAGAAATGATGATCCCTATAGTAAAAGCTAATACTGCTCACTGCCATGCTTTGGAGTTTTCACAGACAACGAAACACCGAAGTGAAATGAGTAAGACGTTTACACGCCGCAGTAACACACAACCGGGTTGTTGAATCTGTTCACAAACGTGTTAAATATAGGCTAAGTTTTCAGGATGTTTTTGTGGCCTCATTCAAATGAATGGGAAGTAAAAATCTGAACGCTACAAACTCGTCCAACTGCATCTGATGTTGGTGAGTAGTTTATATTCTGGTTTTCATGGCGGTCAAGTGCTGAATAACCCCCATGTTAAAACTCACTGGCATATTGCTTCAATACAGGCTTTCCCATTTTGAGGGCTAAGCAAAAATTCCTTTTCTTCAAGTTGTACTGTATTTGTGAAGACTTCTGGTATATGCATACACAGACACAGACAGACAGACACACACACACACACACATCCAGCCCTTCCTGTCACAAGGCCATTAGCTCAATTCATGTCTCTACTTCTGACAGACAGGCATAGAGGAAGTGTGACCTCTTTCAACACTTTTGTTGAACGTCTCTTCTTTTTCCTGGTTGATTTTACACTGTAGTTTACCAGGCCAGACTAATACAGTTGCAACCGTTTTAATCATCCATGCTATTTTGCATTTTGCCGCATCGCACCAGAATCGGCTAGAAACGAGTCCAATCAGTGCGACACCATGCTGATTTGTGCTACGCTCTGTCTCACTGTGATTTATAATTGGCTGCATCTGTGATTTTAGAATTTAGCAGGGCAAAAAGAGGAGAAGAGGAAATGATGCAACAGTACCAATCTGCATTACTATTGTACCATAATTGCAGCACAGAATGCTCTCTTGGGCATCACGGCTTGTCAGATCCTGTGTTTTGTCTGAAAAGCTTTCATCAGTGTTTTGTACATCAAGCAAGCAAGCAGATAATGAAATACTGTAACTAACTAACAGATAAGGTGATGAATGCACTGTGATCTCGTGGTTAGAGAGACTTTCTCACTATTAACCAGAAGGCAACAGCCAGTGTGTGTCCATGAAAAGCCATTTGACCTGTCAAAGTGTCAAAAGGTGTAAAAGTGTCACCTAAATGCCTAAAATATAGAAATGAAAGCTGGGAAGGCGGTTAAAACAGTAGTTAAGTGGTTTCCGCTAATTCATAAAGCGTGGCTCTTAAAGCACCATTGAAGCTTTTATCACACCATGTAGATTGCTTGCGCTCCACTAACCACTGTGTACATAAAGAAGTGTTTGATTATAAAAAGTTTGTTATTTTGAGAACAAACTGTTACCTGACATTTATGAAAGAAAAAATATAATATGATGAGATAAAAGTTGAGGATTTTGGTAACAATGGTCTCAAGATAGCTCAGAACTTCAACAATATTTAATTATGAGATTTACTTTCATGCCAGCAATCATTTTGTAAGACTAGTTCAAGTAGTCGGTATCTCAGAGAAGAGATTTATTGCAAAATTAGATCTACCATTTGAAAAAATTACACTCTTACAAATACATTAATTAAGTATTTGCTTGACAAAATTATAAAACTTAAACAGATTTATTCCATCATTTTTTGGCAAAATTGATGGAACAGAACTGTTGATTTTACTGTTTTACAACTCAGAGTAAAACTTGAAAAACGCCCTGCGAAAAACGTGACAGCCTTGATCAGACCCGGCGGGAGAAACAAATCCGTGGACAGGCAATACATTTTCTCGGGGGGGGCACAATGATTTTTCAACATAACATAAGAAAAATCATAATAGAACGCCATTAGTTTACACTTTTTGAAGGATGTTTCACTAACAAAGCTTATTGATTTCATTCTTTGTCAGTTCACAGAATTGTTTAGTGGCAAGCAAATAATTTGTTTAAATAGATTTATTTCTTTGCATAAGCAAAATGGCTCTTGTCAATAAGGGTTTCTCTGCAACAGGTTTCTCTGCAAATTTACAATGTTTCTATTTTTTATAATGCGCATTGATTTATTTGCTGCTGCTGCATGTCTCCCGTCCAAATGGACCAATTTGCTTTACCATGTTAAAATACAACGACACTAATATATAACTTGTAGCCTACTATATTGTAGGCTATATTATGCATTTTAACCCCCTCAGGTCAACGATGTCGTATACGACATACTAAATATCTCTGGAACGCTGCATTAGAGAGACTTACTTTTTTTTGCCCAGAAGCTAACTGAACCGTTGAGGGCTCCGGTGCGATCGTATCCCTTCCTGAAGCTTTGTAATCCAGCCTTGAAGTGCAGTGTGTTTTTGGAGACTTTGTAAAATAAATCCATAATGATAAATCCAACACTGAATGTCATCTGTGATTATTCATCCATTTTTCCGTGTTGAAAACAGTTATTGTTGTTGTTAGCCGTCCACTAGTCTAGCAATCCCATGATGCCTTGGGTTGAGTCTGTCGACTATATTATTAGGGCAGCACCCGAAATAATGAGTAGAACAGCGTAAATGCAATAAATATAAATGTAAATATAAAGTATAAATGCTCAGAAATCTTGTGTGTTTTATTTTACTACCTTCTAGGCTTCAATTTTTGGGGGGCACAAAAGCCCATTTGGACCAATGCCCCACCATGCCGCCAGCACCGGCCTTGATTCTAAAAGCATCTACAATACCAGAGCACTTTCAAAGAAAACTCAGTCTTTCCCTGTTTCTTATTAGCTGACCGCATAGCGAGTGTATCAGGGAGGCCCTCCAGGCACACAGCGGGGGGGGCGCCCAGGGAAGCCATTATTATCCAGCATACGAGTCAATACTTCTTCACTTCACACACCTTTTAAATTGGGGGTGTCATTATTTATTCATTTTTATGCTTATTTCCTAAGATTTCATTTCTCATTTCTTTTTTTTTTTCTTTTTTTTTCGACGCACAACCCCCGTTCAATTCTCTCGGTGGATGACAGTTTTCATGTTTCATTCATGTTTTTGCTCTGGATCTGAATAAAAGAGGACAAGAAAAGGGAAGAAACTAAGTGAAATAACATTGCTAGTGTCACAAAAATCATCTTTAATTGATTTAATTTAATTCAATTAATAATTTTGTCACTTTGTCAGGTGTCACTTTGAAACTAACCCCTGTATGACCTGGTGTGCTCTCTCCTTGTGCTATACGTCTGTGTCTAAGGCTGTTATGTGTATCTCAGCCAATAGGAACTGTCATGCTTTCCATCTAAGCGTGAACAAGCCTTTGTTGGCTTCTAAGTAGGGTAGAAACTCTCCTCTTATGTAACTTTACACAGGTGGACAAAATAACTTAACTTACCCTTGAAAGGACAATAGTGCTCACCTCTTACTGACTTACCTTTCTGAAAGAGAGACGGAGAGATGAAAAGCATCACTTGGGAAAGGCTGATGCAACAGGCTGGAAATGAAGAACAGAAAGGAACTCAGTCTCTCTCTCTGTCTCTCTTTCTCTCTCTCTCTGGCATTGTATCTCTCTACCAGCCTGTCTGTTGAGAAATTAAAGGCTAAATTGTGAAGCTCTCTGAAGACTTGCCGTGCCATTAAAGATGACTTTTAGAGAAAAGAAGACCAATTTAGACTTCAAAGTGTACTCATATCATAAATGCCAAAGACAATAAAAGTTGATTCCCCCCCCCCCCATTCTTTAACTTTACTTAAGAACTCTGCGATGGTAAAAGTAAAGCAGGGCAAGCGCGGCGTATATCACTGTGAAACGCTTGTCATGTAAAATGCATGTCTCGTCTACATGTAGGAAATGTTTTATTCATCGGGCTTCTCATCCGCCGACTAAACAAGGCATAGCATTCTCATTGATAAACTGTATTATGTTAAATATTTTTTTCTCTGTTACAAAAAAGGGTTATTTTAATATTTTATGAGTTTTGAATTAATGGACAGTACACAGTGGACTGGAGCAGTGAAGGTGTTAGAGAGATCGCATGATGTGCAAACAACAAAGGCGGCAAGCCAAATTCAACCCACTCTCACAATCAATTCTTCACTTTATGATATTGTAAAATTACAGCATAATGACCCGTTTTATAGGTGATTTGATGGGTCAGGCCCGTTTAATGGGTCGGGCTATAAAAGTTATTTTCATTGAAGCTATGCATAGATATTTGAAATGTTTAATTCCATAACTCTCTATATCCATTTTGGAACACAATCACTACTTGGAGTTCATCATTCAATATCTAAAATACAGAGCATGCAGTGTGTAAAAGTGTTCTTTTCTTTAAAAAATACCCTAATGTTTACATTTTGTGCTATTACTCATAGCAATAGTTAGGGATGGGACAATATGCTTATCTCGCGATATGATTCAATACACGATACGGAGTTCGCAGAGCCGGGCGGCCCTATACGCTCACTACGCAAGTTGCGTAGGGCCCCCGCAAATTACGCAAGGGCCCCGCCTCCCCCTCGTGTCAAAGCATGTGTCAATGTTTACATTACTTTGATGAAAGGATGAAGCGGAACTATCCTTCTGGTCACGAAAAGAGGAAAAAAAAACACCATGAGAGTGAATTGTGGGAACAGCAATCAGATAAACTTGTGTTCTCTCCTCTCTAAGTTTGATGTCAGCAAATAACAGTAACGTTAAGTTGATGTGCTGCTTTCAGTGCATCTCTCTAGTCTGTCTGTCTTGCTAACCTAGCTGGGCAGTGCATCTCTTGGTCTGTCTGTGTCTTGCTTGCTTGCCAGCCACTTCCAGGGCTGTTCTGTGACTTTGTGCCTGACAAAAGTGAGAGTAAAATACAACTTTTTATTACGTTTGATAAACGCAAACGGGCAACGGTGTTTATAGACTGCAGCTCGGAATAATTAACCGCGTGAACATGCATTCATATGCGTTCATATGCGTTCATATGCGTGTGCACAAAATGAAACTCGCACTATACAATGTAAACATAAGCCTATAGGCTTATGTTTACATTGTATAGCCAAAGCTAATTGTATAATATTGTGAGGACTGGACTAATTACCAGGCAGCAGAGCCAAAGCTCAGTGTTATATTTTATTATTTTCTACATGTTATGTTTTCTACAATTTCTTATTTATGTTAATGTTAATATTCACTTATCTTAAAATTCTATAGAAAATATTCTTTTCAAAAAATATTGTTTGTTTATACCTGATTATGTTCTGTATAGGTCTACTTATTCTTAGACTGACAGGTGGAGCAAACTATTTTAAAGGAGGGAGGATTGTAGTGGGAGCATTGGGGTGTCAGGTGTGACTGTGTGGCAATGGCAAATGGTTTCCATGGCTCACAGGTCAGGTAGGAGGGCCCCTTAGAAGGATTTTGCTTAGGGCCCCAGGGAGGTCAGGACTGGCTCTGGGAGTTCGCGATTTGATGCGATCACAATACGATGTAATAAATAAAAGTTCAATGACAACAAAGTATGACTGTGCAGAATTAGGTTTATTTCTGAGCCACAAATCTTTCTACCAAGGGAACTGGCTTGCTAGAATGTAAAACAACAATTTCAAAATGTCATTGCAAAATGCAAATAATATAATTTCAGTGCAGAGCTTGTGAAATTGTGATGCGCAAGCCGTCTCATTTGTGATTACTACAGCAGAATTAAACGGAGGCAATATCGCAATTCATTTTTCTGCCTCACAATACGTATTGTCAAATTTTTGTATTGCAATATATTGAATTTCGATATATATCGTCCCATCCCTAGTAACAGTAGCAGGTGTCACTTTTTTCAAATATCTCATTTTGAAACAAAAGTCTTGATTTCTCTGTCTAAAGTAAGTCTTAATCTGTAGTCAAAAGTTAAAGTATTGAATTGAGGTAAAACTGTTGACTCATTTACACCCTAATATGGATTTCACCCCCAAATATCAATATAAGGCAAACTTACAGACTGTCAACTTTTGATTGTGTTTTTGTTGACCTCTGTATTAAGCTCTGTTAGGGACACCAGCAAGAAAGACTAACTTAAAAATATGCATGATTTTGACTTTATGCCTGTGGAGTGGTCCCACATGACCACAAGCCTTTGAATCTCGGCTCGATATGTAAATTCACTTCCTCAAGACAACAAACTTCAAATACTAGAGGGGGGGGGGGCTGTCAGTTTTATGGCACTTTTCCCTTTTTCTGGGCAAAACTGAGAACTCAGAAAGCTTTAGTCTTAAAAAATAAAGCTGAGGGGCAAAATGAATATATTCAACCAAAAGATTTAAAATGTACAGCAGCTTTTCTGCTGAATTAATTATCTAAAGCACAGGGTTTTACTTGATTCTTTCTGGATTGCCTTGAGGTTTTTTGTGATACGACTGATGTGATGTTTTTTTATCAGCAGCTACACATTTCATTATCGTGAGCTCATTGTACTCGATCTTACTGCTACTGTGTCTGTCTTGTCACAACTCCTTCTTCCTCATCTTCTTCTTCCTCCTCTTCTTCTATGCATGATATTTCTGCCTTCAACATTCAACAGCACTAACACTCAGCAGGGAGAAATAACTTTGTCTGCAAATTGGTGACCAAATTAATTAGATAACAGATTATTCTGTGACCCTTAACCCACCAGTTAAGAAGGAGGTTTCCTCCTTTCTTAATTTGATGTATTTCCTGCTGAAACAGGATATTGGGGTGGGACATAATTCAGTGAAGGATCATTCAAAAGTGTAAACCAATGGGGTTTACGTTAGGGAGAGAAACACATTTTATTTGGGCGGAGAGGCGGGATTGTTCAAGAATCTGTGATGGTTTTATTTTTCCTGGTACACAATGAATTCACCACTAAAGATTTTCTGTTTTCCAGGAAGTAATGGAGTTTTGATATAAAAATACAAGAAAATAAAAGTTGTCATTTTCATGGCATAAATTGTCAAATATGTGTATGGTACAATAGTTAGAATGAGCTAAAAAGGCGAATAAGTCATTTTTCATTTCAGTGAGACTTTAAAGTTAAAGACTGCAGCTCTGCACCTGCCTTCATCTATGAAGGAAGAGGATGGGCGAGGGGAGCAGAAAACGAGGGGAAAACGATATAGGGAGGGAAAGAGGGGAAAAAAGACAGAGATAGAGATGCTGCCTAAAGCACTTAGCGTTTGTTTGTGTGTGTGGGCGTCACGAGTGAGGAGAACGAGGTAAACAATCTATCACTTTTTCTTTCAACGCATCCAGAGTTCACTCCGTCTTCTGTGCTGCGACTTCAGACTTCAAACGCGTGTCGCTTTCCCTCAATATCATCTTCCCCTTGGAAACTTATAAAAACATCATTGTTGTCAGTTAAAAAAAAAAAAAAGACTCGCATTTTCAGAACACCAACTCTCCAGGAATCTAAATTAAAACAAGACATATTTTCAGACAGCCATGGATGTTTGAAATTGTGCAATGGATTTAGAATATGTTTCATCATGCTTAAGGTGATGAAATTCTGCTCTGCGCCCACGAAGAACCATGTAAACCCTCAATTCAGGGAATAAATGAATGAATAGATAGATATATAGATAGATAGTGAAAACAATCAGAAAACAGAATCAAACCCATGATGACATGAGTACATGTTTGAAATACAATACAATTTTGAAAACACATCACACGCAACAATAGATTTCACTGATTTTTTTTTTCTCTCTCGTAAATATCCCTCTGTCATAAATATAATTACAAACACAGACAATTTGGCCACTGCCACACTGATCTATTGTGTCTGTCTGTCTCCGTTCATATTAATTTATTATCAATGAGAGCTGTCTGTTGTCCGGACAGGGCTGATATCCGTCTTTTTGCATGCTTGCAATAGCTCTGTTATGAGCAAAAACTTTCCTGTTCTTCTGCCTCACCACCATGTTGACGCTTCAAACCAACAGACCGAAATCTATCCGTCAATAATGCTGTTTTGTTTTCTGATCACACAGCAGGTATCAACACAATAACTGGGATTATCCTGCTGACTACTGATACATCACTGACCCGTAATCTTACAGGAACTCCAATCAAAATAACAATAGAGCTGGACAGCCAACCTCGACCCACTCCGCCTCACCTCACTGTAAACTCGGCTCTCATTAACTGTCGGCCGTTGAACAATGGGTCGATTGTGTAAATCACCCCGACAATCCTGTAGTGTGTCTCCAGCATTGGCCCGCTGACGAGTTCGCCGGCCAAGAATCCATATCAGAACTCCCATTGGTCGCATAAGAGTGTATAAGTGTTTGTATTTTTGTTTGTGTATGAGAAGAGATGAAGAGAGTATATGTAAGAGAGATGAAAAGTGTGTGTGTGTGTGTGTGTGTGTGTGCATTTGTTTGTGTGAAAAAGAGGGAATGAGCGCAACGCCTCGGGGAGGAGGGACATTTGTGTGTGTGAGAGCAAAAGAGATAGTGACAGTGAGAAAACGACTGAAAAAGGAGAGAAAGTATATGGGTGTGAGAGAGAAAGTGTGTGTGTGTGTGTGTGTGTGTGTGTCAGTGAAAGAGAGCAACAGCTAGAGAGAGAGGGAGGAAGAGTCTGATTGATGGTCTATCTCTTAGGGCTCTGTTTAAAGGGGGTTTAGGGGCTTTGGGCTTTAGCTGTGGAGCGTGTAATAACTGCTAAGGAATTTCAATGCCGCCAAACCCCGCTGAGATATCCAGCAGATCCTCTCTCTCTCTCTCTCTCTCTCTCTCTCTCTCATATCACTCCTATCTCTCTCTGTCTTTGTCAGTGTTGGGAATAACGTGTTAAAAATTACTGTAATTCCACTACTTTTGGCAGTAACTAATAATGTAACTAATAACTTTTTCAAATTAATAGCGCAATTACAATTACTGAAATTTAAATGGGCTCGTTACTCGTTACCGGATTATCCGGTTTATGATCATCCGACTTTACGGTGGCGCAAGTGAATCAAAAGACTACCAACCTCCCTGGAGACTTTATTTCTCAAAAGCGACTAGCAACAAATCTGGCAACGTTTTCTGACCATGGGAAGCAATGTTAATGTGTTGAATCCCAAAGCATTTGGCAATAAATTGGTATGGCTGATGCCGGTTTTCTCTACTTGCTTGTCTAATCCAGAGAGTCTGATGATCACAGCGTAGCTCCTCCCTCTGCTGAGAGCAGGGACTGTAAGATAGGGTCCGGTAACTAATTGTTACCGGCGTATGCCGAAACTGGCCCGGGTGGGCGGAGTCAGCACTTATCTGAAAACGGGCCACGCCGCGGCGTACATAACAAGTGCAGCATTATATATTGATATGCAAATGATCGTATGACATCTGGCGACTTCTAGCAACTTTCTGAGCAGCCAATAGCTACTTTCCTTGGAAAACAGTTGGCAGCACTGCTACCGGTGCGGTAACTCAGCCCACTCAGTGTACTAATGCTTGATTTGAAGGCCTGTTGAGGCTACAATAAGTACGCCTATCAAAACATATCTATTGTGTTTTATTGTTCCACTACTTACTTTTCATCATAGTGATAATGGGTACAATGATAGATAAAATTTGACAGTTGTCTTGTCCCACACTGTGCCACAGCAACACTAACATAATATAGCTATGTGTAATAAGAGAATTGAAGCACACATTTAAAAGTAACGCAAAAGTTACTTTCCCTAGTAACTAATTACTTTTATTATGCAGTAATTGGTAAGGTATTCAATTACTTTTTGAGAGAAGTAACTAGTAACTGTAACTAATTACTAATTTTCAGTAACTTGTCCAACACTGGTCTTTGTCAATTCTTGAAGATTTGTGTCTTTCTGTATTTTCACACTTTCTCTTGCTGTTTTGTGTCCCTCTCTATTTCTCTTAGTCGTTCTTGCTCTTTCAGTTTCACTCTCTCTGTTTCTCTCTTCTTCTACGTTCTCTCTGTCCTCCATTCATAGTGAATTAGGCCTAGTTAACGTACACTCTTAACAAAAAGGGTTCTGTATAGGCTTGTAGCAGAAAACGGTTCGTAAGGCTTGTACCACAGCAGAACGCTTTACGATGCCATGAAGAACTCTTTTAGAAAGGTTCATGCTGAAATGCTTCTGAACAGGACCTATAGGTGCTATTGGGAACCATTTAAGAACATGTTGTTGTTATCAGGTGAAAACCTCATATATCCAAAAGTTCAAGTTTTCAGGAACTAACAGTGTTGTTTTTAGCTTGATGACAATGCATTTTTGTGTTTTTTTGTTATTCCAATGTGTTTTGGAAGGTTTTAGTTTTCTCAATCCATAGAGAAACATATAATCCTTCAGCTGAAGTGAAAAAAATGATAATCACCAAAATTGGAGTTACAGGGTTTTCACATGACAGCAGGGATAAGAAATGTTCTACAATAGCAGTATTTAAAAAAAAAGAAGAAAAAAAAAAAACTTTTTTAAGAAGCACATTTGGGGTTTTATTCTGATTCGTCAGCTTTTTTTTTTCAGAAGCTTCCCTAACAAAAGAACAAATCATTCAATCTCTGTCTTTCTGGGTTTGTTTCTCTCTATTTATTTTTTTTCCATCTTTATTCTATATACCTTTCTTTCTCTTTATCTATCTTTCTGTGTGTTTTTTTTTTCCTCTCTCTTTCTGTCTTCAATCCACAGTGAGTTAGTTGCTGCCACACTCTGAAGTTTTGCTGAAGAGGGGCTTGGCTGCTTTTCATTTACCAGAGATCGGAAGAAGAGACGGAGAATATCATCGCAAGGTTTCTGTTGCGCTCTCACATCTGCCAAACGTCCACGCAACGCTGACCCCGGCCCTCTATCATTCACATATTCATGTCAGCAGCCCCATCTAGGCCTTCTTTACTCTTTATTATTATTATTATTTTTCATGGAAGAGAAGGGAGGAGTGAAGAGGAGTGAGAAAGAGAGAAGAAGGAGAAGAGTGGAGCGGAAGAGAGGAGAGAAATAACAAATTTAAATATTCACATACATAACAAACACCTGAAATAAATTGTACCTGACATGCATTTTAAGGAAAGATCAAACATGACTAGTATAGCATATAGTTTCTGGTGCAAAATATGTTTTGTTTTGTTGTTGTTGTTTTTGGCTGTGGTTGCGGTGCGCGGAGAGCTTAGCAAGACACATTAGACATCACGCATGCTGGAAATGTGTCTCTGCTTCCCCGGGGCTGCTATCTGTTTTCATGGTTGTTCATCCTCAGCTACGGCACTGCACAAAACAACAACTGTTATTTTCTCTTAGTTGACATAGTTAAAACTTTACTGAAGCTTTTCTTTTATTGCCAGCTCTCAGGAGAGATCATACGTAGATGCCTGCTAAAGACTGAAAACAGAGTACCAGTTGCACTCCTCTGAGCTCCAAAACATTTAGCATTGTAGAAGTCCCATTTTTACCTGCATGTTTACTCCTGTATTACTGCCTGTTACCTTCACCCACAGAATTTGAATTGATAGAACAGTCTTTCCTATTCTAATCAACGCTCCTGGATGGTCGGCCATTTTTGTGTATACCATTCTTACATAAAACTTCCTTGGTACCGTTGGCCTAGCTTCCGTATAAACCGACTTACGGCGAGTCGCAGCAAGGACCAAGCAGTGGAAATCTGGCGTTGCGCTATCTCCATCGCTTTACTGTCAGTGGGGGGCTACTCAAGGATTTTTGGACTAGTTGGGTTTAATCGCGCTATATTACTGTTGGTAAGTCGCAGGGCTTAAAGACCTCCAGCCAGGTGTCTGATTTCCGGCATATGGATGTTTTAGATTCACAGACTATTTAAAAAAAAAAAAAAAAAAAACTCACTCCACGTGGGTTTTTGTTTTTGATGCGTTTTATCCAATCATATTCAGCGAAGCAAAGCAATATTTTACATTTACCAATGGAATGCGGGCAATTTTTTTTTTTTTATCCAATAAACAGCAACCTATTTGTAGCACTGATTCCGTATGTGTAGCACAGCTGAAATATGGAAACAAAGTTTATGAAAGCTGGTGGAGATACACGCGTCACTGAGACAGGAGTAAAAAAACAAACGGCGATAGGTATGGATTGAATAAACAGGTGGAGATGGGAAACCGTTTGACACTTGGTGCGACACATTAAGGGAACCGGGTGTTTGTTCTGCACTGTGTGCTCAACCAGCAGAAAGAAAGCGCTCCTTCCACATGAGGTAAATCCCAGACACAACGCCGCGCACTCCGATATCTGACCACACCGGGAGCGACAGTTACAGCTGCCGCTCCAGCAGCAATGACAAACCTGAACGTGATCTGTCTTTCACAATTTACAATAATTTAAAAGTAAATGGGTTTCATATTGTCACCAAAACACACATCGGATCATAAATTAGACCTACTGATGTGATTAATCAATGGTTATGGTTCACATATGGTCTAGGTGCCTAATGGCTATTACAGCTCAATATATGTATGCCAAGCTGTGTGTAATGGCTCTGGCTCACTGTATATAGGCCTAAAGGTCTCTTTGATGTTATCAACGTAGATATTACAAATCTGGGCGCATGGTTTACTAATCCGTGGGCACGGTTTAGGAGTAAATTGTTAGAAAACCGTGCCCACTGATTTCCGCATCATTTTTATTTGTACCAGGTGACCCCTGGGGGGCTCCACAGTTATCCTTATTGCACTAGGTTTATAGATGAATAATGCTGTGTGTTGAATATTCATTCATTCAGCACAGAAATGTGTCAGTTGTTTTCGTTGTCAGGAACATTTCAGGCTCAGAATGTTTTTTTGCTTTAAGCCCTGAAGTCGTCACATTTTATTCATGAAACATTCATCTTGTAACATTACAAAGCTAACCCACTTACGCTGTGTGGCAGCCAGTGTAACACACTTTGCAGCCTTAATGCCCAAACTTCTGTTGTCACCATAGAAACCAACCATATATGCCATTTTTTGGTGTACCAACCAAAATACCATAGAAAACAGTGGAAAGACCGTTCTATCCATTCAAATTCTGTGCCTTCACCAAAACTCAAATTTCACTCTCTTTTCAGTGGTCAGAAGACGCAGAAATAGTCTGGCAGCCAGCTGTTTGAGAGAAAAGAGGTTTTGTTTTTTTATTGCAACATGTAGATTTTATTCTACTGCAGAAAAACAGAGGTCACAACTATGCTAGTACAGGATAGATGGAAAGGATTTGGCTGCCGCTGTCGCACTAATGCAAGAAAGATACAGGATGAGGGACTTTAACAATGCTGTAAGATCTGGGAGGTTAGCAAATATTTATATAAATATTCAATTTATATATAATTCAAATAGAATTATTCCAATTAGTAAATAGGTTAGCAAATATTAAAATATTGAATGGAATAGAGTGAGTCATGCTTTAGAAAGGGGAAAACTGAGTGTGTTTGAGCCCAGCAGGTGGTCTGCGCCCAATGGGAAATCATTAGCATGTCAGTGCAGTGAAAATAGAATGAGGCAGACAGAAAACTACATACGTCTTCTTAATGATGTAACCAGAGAGACTGTGGGAAGACATCAGTAAAGAACTTCTCCGTAATGGGACAAAAACATGACAGGAATGTGATTTTGGAAGATCCTCCAAGAGATAAGAGAGAAGAAGAGGGAGAAAAGAAGGGGGAGAGAAGAAGAGAGAAGACTAAGCGTATAGACTGTTGTTTTAATATTTATTTATGCAAAATAGATAGCGGGTGTTACTCCTTGACTGTCTCGCATTTAGTCTGCTTTGGATTTACCCCCAAAATCCTACAATGCTTACCATATTACATTGGTAAAACATAATGCAAATAAATTCTACACAAGGCCCAAAAATACATTATCCTGAAATAAATACAGAATGTGTGATCTTGAGCCAATTTGGCTGAATTAGAATGAAGTTAATATAATATTAACTTGACCTGCATTTTACACTGAAGCAGAGCCTCAAGGCACACCGGAGCTCAGTCCAAAGCACACAACTGCTTTAGAGTCACTGGTTTCCCCTAAAGGGATATTTTAATGTGGTTAAACTTTGTATTTCTTGTTTCATACAATTGTATACTATATTCTTTTCTTTTGCTGATACACCGATACAGGAGGAAAACTGAGCAAGAGCTTCAACCCAAACCTGCTCACTCTTTGTGAGTTGCTGTAAAAAGCTCTCATCTTTTCAAGAAGTAATTCATGTCACTTTCTCTCCACTGCATCCTACCCCCTCTCTTCACTTTTAATAGCTCTCCAAAAATAAACCAAAAACCCTTTTAAACACTTCAAATTTATTTATTTTCCTAGCTCCCCAGTCTCACATAATCTTTCTATGGTCATGGAAATATTGTAGTTCTCATCCTTGAATTCCTGACTCTTTGTTGCTTGTAATTCTGGGGACCGAGAAATTTAGTGATAGGCTAGTGAACAGTTAATGGATAATTACATTACAACTCCTTATTATTCACCTGCTTATGTTCAGTTGCGCTTCAGTTAAAACTAAGTTAAGTGTGAACTTAAACATGAGTTTCAGGTAAATGCCTAAAATGCAAATGTGAAATGTAAATGTAACTGTCGGAGGGAAGAAAAACAATTTGGTCAAGTGGAGCAGAAAACCTGCCTATGATATCACCTGCATGGAGAATACATATTAACCAGCTGAGCAGCATTCAATATTGACTGACTTTACTGCCTCGACTTAATGTACACTGAACATACTAAATATTAAGGACACATATTTGTTTTATGAAGTACGCTGATGAGGTGAATGCAGGTAAAAGCCATTAACCCTCATTGATTTCCCTTATTAAATCTACATCAGTCCCAAAGGAGGAGATATAGGTGAAGGGAAGAAGGATTTTGAAGCTTTGAGACGATTGAGATGTGGATTATGCAGAAGGGGCTGCAACTTGGCATGAGGAAGATGTTCATAAGATTTTTTACATTCAGTATAAGTGCAAATTCATTGAGTTTGCATGACTTTAAAGGATCATATCTGACCATTATGCTGTTGCATTATGAACACTACCATGCCATCACTGAAAATCATGGCTGTTAACCTTCACATGTACACACATAAGTACACACACACACACACATCTATGTAAATGACGTTGGCTATAAACAACACACAAATCAATTCACATATATATATATATACTGTGTACTTGCTTAATATGTACAGTAAGTTACAGCCTCTATAAACACACACACACACACACACACACACACACAGTTCAACATGATGGTTTTATATTTCATTTGATTTCATTCCATCATTTCATTCCACACGTTTAAAAACTGAATGTTACACCGCCTCTCACACACACACACACACACACACACACATAAATACACGCAGACACACACCCATCTAGCACACTGTCCTCCGTATCCCTAAGCTTGATGTACTCATTTCATTGTCTATAAAACACACTTACATACACTCATCCCGACACACACACACAAAGCACACATCAGCATGATAAGGTCAACAGATTATTTCCTCCCACACACACACACACACACACACACACACACACACGCAAACACACACATAAATGCAGACCCCTCCAACACACGCTACACTTTGTCACACTTTGTACCTGTTCACAGATCCATAAGCATAATATGTAAATGACAGTCTCTATAAAACACACACATACACACATACATCAACATTAACATCCACATAGTGTAAGTCTCATCACGCTTCAGGAACCCTCATGGTTACCCCTCCCACCCACTAACCAACACACACACACACACACACACACACGCTCACACTCTATACCACGATTCCATAAGCTTAATGGGTAAATTACAGCATCCATAAAGTGATCGCCTGCAAAGATACACCGTTTAATCGTCGCTATCATACAGCAACACAGTGGGGAGTCCATTTTCATTTAATAAACCCTTAAAAGCCTCTAGATTGTCATTTACTTTCCTGTCTCTCTTTTTTTATGGCTGTATGAGCTGTCGTTCAGTTTTTTATGATGATGTACGAGTGTCATAAAAATGTGTTTAGGCATTCTCGTCACCCTTATTGCCTTTCATATGATTGTAATGGTCCTTCCAACACTGTTGTGATGTTGTCTATAAAATAGACATTAGTCAAGTGCTGAATACCACCCTCCCCCAACTTCCATGTACTGTACACACACACACACACACACACACACACACACACACACCCTCAATGACTCTTAGATGGATGTGGCAGTCCTAGTATGTCCTGAGTAAAGTGTCTCTCTCTCTCTCTCTCTCTCTCTCTCTCTCTCTCTCTCTCTCTCTCTCTCTCTCTCTCTCTCTCTCTCTCTCCCTCAAACACACTCACACATACACACACACACACCCACACATATTCACCCATCAATCAATCAGAGTTGTATGCTTAGCGAAGGGGAGGGGGGCATGTGTAAAAATATCTGTGCATTTGTGTGTGTGCGTGTGTGAATTCATCCTGGTGACGACATATGCAGTAGCTAAGCGTATGTGTGTTTGTGTGTGTGTGTGTGTGTGTGTGTGTGTGTCTGTGTCTGTGTCTGTGTGTGTGTGAGGTGGTGGGGTGGGGTGGGGTGTTTGGTCACACACTCCTTTCAGAATTACCCCTTATTCCTAATTGATCTGAATTGAATTCTGAAGGTGCTACATGAAGCATTCTTGAACATCAATTTATCATTGCCAAATTAACTGTGATACCTTGGTATAATTACCATAAACAAATGAGACCATGGTTGAGATGATTGATAGCCTCTATCCATCCCCAGTGGTATTGTTAGTGCTAGCGTTTCTCAAAATTAAGACCCCATTTCCCATAAACCCTGTTGCTTGTGGTCGTAAAGAATATAGAAGGATGAATGAAGGATAAGAGCCAATAACAGCTCTTTATAACAGCAAATATGAATGCTGAGGAGGTAAGCAAAGTTGAAACTAATATGATACTAATTCAGCAGATTTCCCTTGAAATCTGACCTGGTGACACGCAATTTAAAACACAGTGTGGAGGCACAGCAATCTTCTCAGTGATGGTCTGATTTGTTTATGGTGACCGGTGTCACACAATTAATATTAGTAATGACTTATTGATGTTATATTATAGTGTCTTTAATTGAAAGTTTAAAGGCAGTTTCTAATCAAGGCTGGCCAGGATGTGCCACATCTTTACTGTAATATCCTGTAGTTTTGATTTAGATCTGTGGTTTTGATTACATTAAAATGCAGTGTAGATTATTTTGGAACATTTGTTTTGTTGAAGCCCATGGTGGGTTTTAGCTGTTGGTGTGTCAGGGGGTCACAGCCAGGTGACTGCTGCACCCCACCCATCTGGTTCTGCAAGTAAGGTTAAATGAATGGCACACGTTATTTGCAAATAAAATGTAACCAAGCCAAGCTATTTTATCTGGGCACTTCATATCGAATTAAGACACTGGAACACTCGTGCAACATAGCTTTGTTTAACTTTTGTCCTCTAACGTCAAGCACCAAATCCCTCTTTTTTTATAAAAACTTGGTTGGAGCGTATTGGACATATATTTGGGACTATAAAATTTAACCAAGGTCGGACACACACACACACACACACACACACACACACACACACACACACACACACACTACATCACACACACACACCACCGTGTCACTTGATGCTAAAAGTTTATGGGCAGTTAAAAGTCAAGGCTAACCAGGAAGTACATTCAGATTGTATCCACGGCCAGTTGATCATTTATTTTGCTTGCAACCCTTCCTGCAGGCACACACACACACACACACACACACACACACACACACACAGAGTTCCCCCTATGGTGTAGAGACAGATTTATAGTCAAAGCTGACACAGCCGAAAGCTGTAGCCAGGTGTTATCTCCTTTCCTTTTTTAAAATTACTTACTTTGGGTGTTTAAAAAATATTTACCAACAGGTGCGCGAGCCCCCGGCCCCCCCTTCTGATTGTAAAGCCTTCATTGTGTGAAGCCAGTTAATGGCGAGGTGTGATGAGACCCGAGGAAAAGAAAGGAAGCATTTTTGTCATAATGGATTAACAGTTAATGTAATTCTCCCCCAAGCACCTCAGCAAACAGATGGAAGGCAATACAGGCCTGTTATCTGTGTGTGTCTGTGTGGACTGGCACTGCAGTGTGTGTGTGTGTGTGTGTGTGTGTGTGGATGTGCATGTGCATGTGCATGTGTATTAATATGCTTTTAGCTTTAACTATCCTGTGTGGTCTCCATGAGAATATTCCAAATAGAGCAGAAGGGACACATGTGTGTCTGTGTGTGTGTGTGTATGTGTGTGTGTGTGTGTGTTTACAGTAGGCTATGTGCATGCGGTGTACTCTGTATACTCACAACAGCATGAGCAGAAACAGCTGGGCAGGTGGCTCATGTGGAACACCGAGGCAAAAACTTCAACGGAAAAGGATGTCAGCCCTGACACCGAGCCGCTGTCGCAACACAGGCAGCCGCTGCTGCAGAAACATCACAAGACAAGGCAGGCTTCAGTACGGCTTGTGATGAAGGCGAGGGTAAAAGGGAGGAGGCATGAAGAGAAAGAGGGAAAGGTTTCGCGATTTGATTTGTGGGGGTTGAAAAACACATTTGGGGGTTCTGAAGATCAGAATTGCACCCAGGAGAGAGAGACAAAGAGAGAATGGGAGAGAAAGATCGTGATTGTATGAGTAAGAAAACGGGAGAAAACAGAAGAGACTTGTCACCTCCTGTCACCTGGCACTTTCCAGGTGACAGATACAGATACAGATAATAAACTGTTGGTGTTATTCTTGTCATTTTTCTGTAGCCAAGTGGGAATAACGTAAATATTAAAAATGACCAGTAGATGGCACTGGCCCCTGGGGAATCCAGTTATGGTCTGTGTGCAAGGCATGATGGGTAATGCACATGTGTGGCGCTGAGTTGAGGAAGCACACTCGAATGGGAGTGGTTGCTCGATCCGGCGTTGAGTTGTAACTATTATATTTATTATATATTATATTTATCATTGTATGGCTTAAAGGAGTAGCTCTTAAACCCTTTACACATCCCCACATTTTGATAGTTTCACCCCTCCATCATATTAATAACCTTTTATATTGTAGTTACAATAAATGTATTTCCTAGGTAAGAACAAGGAAACTATAAAAGAAGGAAGGGTCATTTCGTCACTGTGAACGCACATTGGTGCCAAGTGTGAAAACTTTCAGTTCGGCCGACATTGAGGTGAATGGGATCGCCATCTCCTCGTTTATGACCTGTCACTCTAACAGCTTATTACCCCGGATGGCAGAATCATCGGTAATTTGTTGCATTGTTAACTGGCTAACGTTTGATATATTGGTCAATGTATATTTCCCCAGATAGCTTGTATATTTAGCGTTTATTTTGGATGTGGCAACCCCTCAATCAGGCTGAGAACTGGAGCTTTTCCAGCAATATCTCTGTTGAGACGTCTGATTTTTAAACCGTTAAAAACCGTTAACGTTAGTAAGAAATAATCCTTGTGAAGGTGTAAGGGAGCTGCGGTGTTGGTGAGTAATAGCAAATGTTACAGCCTCTCTAGCTTAATCGTTGTCATCATGACTTATGTGTGTGCTAGCTAATAATATAGGCTAGATGACTAGTGCAAATGTAAATCACTGAGGCAAACTGCAAGGCATTGTAGCATACGGTCAAGTCCTAGTTTGGCTTAAGGATTTTTACCTAACTCTGACAGGCCATATCATTGAGTCCAGCCAGTTATAATCAGAGCCATTAATACATTGATCTGGTTATAATTGCAGTCTGGTCAGCGATAATAGGTCGGACCTGCCCCGTTTGGTCATGTATCATGATGTAGCTATCTTGGACCAAACAGGGGCTTGAGTTGAGCTATATGCAGCTGCTGGACAGAGCCATGATCTGTTTGGAGACCAATAACAAGGAAAACGAACGCGCACATTTAGATAAAGAAACATCAGTCAACATCATGATAATGTGTTTTTTTTTATTTTGTGGAAGCATTTTTCAGTCAAAGGTGAAACAACACAGATATGATATGTTATAGTGGGACTTGCCATGCCCGCCCCATTAACTTCAATAGAAGTGGCACCAAAGTCTGGCACCAAGGCAAAATTTGAATGCTGTCACCATGACGTAATGACCCTTCCTTCTTTTATAGTTTCCTTGGGTAAGAAAAACAAAAGAAAGGATGCAACTTAAACTGAGCCAGTCGTCTATGTTTAGGCTGCTGCTATATGTGTTTACGTTGACACTAGATAACCAGTGGTGTTTGTCTGGCCACAGCTGAATACTACATATTTCTTTCAGTTTTTTCTGTCTAGCCTAGTCTAGTTTTTTCTTTCATAAAATTGTTTCCACTTGACTTTCCCCTTGTTGGTCTGTTCCCCATGTTGGTCCATGCTAGCTTGCTCCAGCTGAGTTAAACAGGAAACCATGAGAGCTGTAAAGCGTGAGTTTTGCTGATCTTGTGATTTCAGTGTAATGTGTGTTTCAGCATTTGAAGATTTTATTATTCTTCGCTTTTGTCAAAATGATGACAGAGCAGTTACGAAGTTGTTTCTTTGCAGAAGGGTGTGAGTGTGAGACAGGTGGGAGAGAGACAGGTGACACAGGGAGTAAACTAGTGAGAGTGAGATTAGTGGGGAGAGCGAGAGAGAGAGAGAGAAAGAGAGCAAGAACAAGTGAGACAGTGAGTGAAAAGGCAGCCACGGAAAAGATTGAAAGAGAGATCAACTCTAATCCATGTAAAATCACTGTTCCCGTCTCCCTCCCTGCCTGCTTGCCTGGTACTACATTGCCAGTAAATTCACCACATCCCCTTGTTTGAGGCAAAACAACTCCTTCCTCACAGGAAATGAAGGCATAGATCAAAACGCTGGAAGTGAACGATATCCCATGGCAGAGCTGCAGACATCTCATTTGGGTTAACAGAAACTGCAATATGGTTCAATAGCAGCGCTAATGACTAGACTGATAGCGTTGAGTTTGATGGATGGGGCCGAACTGGTGCTGATTGGATTGGTATGCAACAATAGTCCGGATTCCACTACCGGGCCAAAACAGGGCTTTGCTACTGAGGGTTAGCTCATCAGTTCTGACTCAATTTCCTCCAAAAAAAATCTGCATAACTGGGACTCTTTTACCATATTGTTGCTTACAGGTAATTTGTGAGCAGGGATAGAGTTTCAAATACGTTAATGTTTTTTTGGCTTTGTGCTATTTACTCACGGCTGGTTGGTTTATTTGAAAGGGACAAGCGCAGATTGCACCTGCGCATGTGTGCATAGCCAAAGCCAATTTCCACCACCTGTCCCTTGATGGAAAACTGATTGACAACCAAAAAACTAAACTAAGACATTCATAAACATGCTGATCTGGCCCTGGCAATGCACTGGCTCTGGCAAAGCCCCCACTTGGCCCTGCAGTGGAGAAATGGCTAATGCGTCTAGCCAGGCTGGAGACAGATCCATCTGAATGGTTGGGCAGATGCTGATGATAACAAGGGTCTTCAGGCGCAGAGCTCCGTCCCAATCACACACAGAGAAATATGAGAAAATCCATTTAGATTAAAGCAAATGTACTGGAACAAACCAGACCATTGTGCCTCGCTGCAGCAGGACTTTATATTGGGGTTTTTTCCACATATTTTGTAAGAACACTGAAACATCTTGTAGAGCAGACCTAAGTCAAACATAATTTGCAAATGATTCTCAGCATTTGTTCTAACCTAATTGGAGCATGATGCGTCTGTGTGTGTATGAATGTGTCTGTGTGTGTGTGTGTGTGTGTGTGTGTGTGTGTGTGTGGACACTCAAATAGTCTAGTACACATATGTAAAGCCCTACACTGCTAATTCTACCCATCTGCTACCTAAACCAAGTTAAAACAAACGCGGAGAATTATTTGCACATACTATTTGACGCAGTTCTGTTGTACACTTTATGGTACTCAACGAGAGAGACTGGCGAAGGAGATCACAAATAAAACACTGACTACACATGTTCTGGTGCAGAAAAAAACTGTCAACAAAGTGGTGGGGAAAAGGGGGGTGAGCTCAAAACTAAACTCAACTTCTTCCCTGATACCTCTTGGGAATCACAGATGTCCAAGTTACAGGAAAATACATACTGTATGGCAAAAAGTGAGGCACATGAGGAGAAAGAAGGGGAGCAGGTAAATTGTCCGTTCATCCGATATTCCAAAAAAACATGTTGATTTGAAATGGTTAAAACTGGCCATCGATCCCCTCATCACGTTTCCCTCTTGCTGGGACTGGGTGCTCTCCATGGTGCTGAAACCTCCTCAGGATGCCTAGCAGAGCCTCAGTCTGATAGAAACCCTACATAACTTTGGTCTTTGGATTGCTGTTTGTGATTCATGTTGGATTAACTCATAAGAACTTCAATCTCCTTTACATCAATCGATTATGTGCGTTCTTGACTGTGCAGACGCTGGTTCAATTTCATCCCACAGTGCAGCAAGTTTTTGGTTTTCTGTGGTAGCATAGCAACAGGTGCTGCTATGCTACCATAGCAGCACAGCGACACTCACACACACACACACACACACACACACACACACACACACACACACACACACATACATACACGCACAGCTGTCTTCCTGGGTTCAGAGAGGTGCCACCTCCTTTATTGGCTGGCACAAATAGATGATGACAGAGATAAAATACTCCTGCTCCAATAAAACACTCCAGGTCTGGGCAAGGTTATTAGATATATACAGTACATGAAATATATAAACAGGCCGATCATACAAGAGGCCCTTTTGTGAAAACAGTTGAATTCCTACTTTATATGAAGAGACATTGGGTTGCAGGTTGACTGACAGGCCAAATGTCCACCAGATAACCTACATCTTTCTTAGTAACACAAAATGGATGCTTGGGGGAGCATTGGTCCTGGTTATTGGTGTTGCTATGCAACTATTGAAAACCCTTTTGAAGCTCAGCAAACTCCAGCTAAAAGTTGAAATATCTTTCTCTTTTAGCACTTGCTGCTCTCATCACTAATATACAGATAACTCTCAGCACTGTGGAGACTGTGCAACAGTTGTCATTTCCATTGAAAATAAGAACAAAAAGAAGAAGACCACAATGTGAGGAGATTCCCAGTGGGGACACAGCCTTGGATCTCTGGCTGTCATGCCAATCTGTTTTTACTGACACTATAATTAAGTTCCTCTCCATACAGATTCCATATGCATGTTGCGTGCCATATCATGCATACCATGTGTGATGTCTTTGTCAAATTCCCTATATCACTCGTCCCTTAACCCCCCATGCCTTTTATCTGCTCACTCCTTCCCTATTCCCTTCCTTTATTCCTTCCATCCCACGCTGCATTTGCTCTCCACCTCATTATCTCTCACAGCTCCACACCTTCCCCTCTCTCCTTCACTCCCTCCTTCCTTCTCTTATTTCGTCCCTCCCTCCTTTAACAGTCACCCTCTAGCTCCTTGGTCTTCAATGACCCTCCCTGTGCCTCTTTTCTATCCTCGATTACCTCCTCCAACCCTTCTCTCCCTCAATCAACCTTGATGTTCTTTGTGAATAAAAGTGGCTTTCATTCATAGTGTGTTCTGCTGAATGTATATAATTTTCCCCTCATGGCCACAGAGGGCAGTGCTCCCTACTGAGAAACGTCTCTCAATGTCCCCCCTCCCCTCTCTCCCTCTCCCATCCGGTCTTGCTTGCCTGATTCTCTCTTTTCCCTCCTCTCTTTGTATAACTTTCTGTCTTTTTCCATTGATCCTGCCTGTTCTTCTTTCATTCTCTTCTGTCTCCTTGTTTCATTCTCCACTCCCCCTTTCACCTTATGTCTTCATTGCATCTATTACCTCCCTCGCATTTTAATTTTAAGACAAGAGTATGATTCCTGTAAACAAATGACATCATTGCCGGGAAGGCTGGTAGCCTCTACACTGCATTTGCCGCTGGGTTGGATTTGGTGGGAAATCTGCTGTGTTGCTTTACGGCACAAAGGGATATTTCTGTACAGCACAAAACAGGAAGAGGATCGCTGTTATTTTTCCAGCACAAACAGAGCTAAAGCTTTCAGAGTTTCTCGCAGTGGCAGGCAGTGAAAGGCCAACATTTGTATCCTCTTCAATAAAACGAAAGAAAAAACAAGCAACATCCTCTTTTGTACCGGAACCAACAGGGTTTATGGGAAATGTGGTCATAATTTACACCACACTAACACTACCACTGGTGTGTGAGAGAGGCTACTAATCATCTCAACCAGTGGTTTTCAATCCCGGTCCTCAGGAGCCCAAATTCTGCTGGTTTCCTCTCCTACCAGGTAGTTAATTGCAGTCAGTCACATCCCAGGTGTCCCTGATTACATTAATCTGACAATAATTTGACAATTAATTTGACAATGATATACTGATGTTTAAAAATGCCACACATAGCACCTTCTACCTCCTTTCCTCCCTCTTCCCCTACCTTCCTTCCACATCTCAGTCCTTCCATGGCAAAACTCACGTTCTTCCCTCTTGCCTCCCTCCCATCTTCCATCGTTTTGTCCTTCTCACTTCACTGATTTCCCTATTTGCCTTTCATTGCCTTTATTTCCCTTCCTTTCACTACACCTTGTCTCTCTTGTTCATCCTTCCCGACCATCTCTCCCCCTTTCCTTTCACCCCTCCTTTCATCCACCTCTACCCATTTCCTAACACTCTCCAACATTTATCCAACCTTTGCCTTTTTCTGTCTCTATCTCTCTTCCCATCTACCACTGTCACTCTTTCACTCCCCTTTTCCTCAAGCCTTCCATGGCAAAACTCACGTTCTTCCCTCTTGACTCCCTCCCATCTTCCACACTTTTGTCCTTCTCACTTCATCGGTTTCCTTATTTTTCTTTCATTTCCTTTCTTTTCGTTCCTGTTCCCTTTCCATTGCTAAGAGCATACAATGATATAGCCATACATAATACATAATAACTAAGTGCTGTTTTATCACCAGCAACATAATGAGTCTTTTGACCAGACCAAGACTTAATGACTTATTAATTAGAGGTTGCACACACTGTGAAAATCTCTGAGGTTTCGACAGGAGAAAGGCTTTTATAGATACATACGTGTGTGTTTGTCTATGCATATGGATATGTACACTATGCATTCAGTACAGCTGTTCCCCATTTTTCCCATCTTGTCCTCTCTACTGACAACTGTCTGATTTAACAAAACATAATATGCTTTATTATGCTACTATGCATGCAAGAGGATTATGAGAGATTAATCGCAGGTAAGGTGCAAAGATTTGTAGTTAAAGATACATTTTCTCAGTAACACAACTTTTATTTTGGTATAGAGGAGTTGAGTGTCTCACTTCTGGTCGCCCTGGCTGAATGTGGCTCATGAAGACCACAGCGCCATGACGCCTTGTTGTGGTAAATAAAACAGGTTTCCTGGTGGGTGAGCATGCATAGAGCACATCATGAACTCCCGTGACACCCTCCCTCTCTTACACCTCCTTTGTTCACCCGCTCCCAACCATCCTCCACCGCATTCACCCTCTTCCTCCTCTCTTTTTTCCATCTGTCTCTCTTCCCTTGACCTGTCTCCCTGCACGCCCCTCCCCCACCTTCCTTTCTTCCCTCCTGCCTTCCTTGCTTCCTTCCTTCTTTCTTCCCTCCCCTGACACCAGATCGGCAATGTGGGTCAGAGGAAAGGAGGACAGAAGCCTGAAGACAGACACATCAGCACAGTGAACTGGGTTAACCTAGATGATGTCATTATGATAGAGGCCAAACCGAAGCTCCTCTGCCAGAGACACAGATATTGAAATGTCCTCAGGTGCAGGCACAGACATTGAAGTGCCATCAATCTAATATTGTAGTAGCTCAGGTGTTCATTTGCTAAACACAACTAGGTATTTTTTTCAAGGACGCACAGCCATAATTGAAGACAGGCTTTTACTTCATCCGATCATCAAACCTGGATGGCAACGTTAGATCTACTGGATTTGTAAATGTTTGTACGGTGTATGCTAAGATTATATGGAAATGCTAGCAATAATATAACTTTAATTAACTTTTTTTCAATTTTAATAACTTTAGTATAAACAAATGCATGGTGAGATCTTTTCACTTATTATTTATTCATTTTTCAAATATTTCAATAATAAAGGCGACAGTTCCTTAGGCAAGAAAATAAATTGGCATTGTTATGGCTTGCGATATAACTGTATAATATATTTTATCATCAGCAACATAGAGTCTAATTAAAGTCTGGTCAAAAGACTTAATTAGACGTATTTGCAGTAGTTTAATTGGTAGTTTTTTTTTGTTTGTTTTTTTAGTGGTGTGTGTGTGTGTGTGTGTGTGTGTCGGTGCATGTGCACTCTTTACATAAAGTGCATGCACCCCCTTTCCCAACTTTACTATCTGATGTCTGATGAAACAAATGCTATAAACATTTAACAAAAAAAGCATATAATTAACTCACAATTTTGTGGGTGCAAGTCTCCCCTCCCAGATTTCATTTTAAGACATCATGGTCATTTCACGTTTAAAGTTTTGTGGGACCAGGCTGCTAATGAAGCAGAAAAGAGTCATTAAAAGAGTATTGAAAAGGAAACTCAGGTATCACACACATGAAGAGAGAGAAGTGTGCTTAAAGCCCCACTGAATTAAAAGTAACTGGAAAGTGAGCTTCTCACAGCTGTCTCACTCACGTACAACCCTACAACTGAACTCTTCACTGAGACACTGAGATGTTTATCTGAACTGATCAAGTGGATATAAAGAGCAGAAAATAAAACAGCAATAAACAATATTGTAGCTTGACAAATTCCTTGAATTTTACAGGAATCCTGGAATGTCAGTGCATGCAGTTAAGAGCCTCTAAAATGCAAATTTCCTCGTTCTTAGTATTTTTGAATGTGTGACCAAGCACACTTGATATTTCAAATAAGCTTTCAGTTGCTTAACTTCAGCGAATATTTTATTCCCCCAAATGACTTTCACTCCCAAGGACTTTGCAGTACAGTTATTTTGTTCGTATCTTTTTTCCAATGGATATGCCCTCTTTACTTGCCATGTTAAATACTAAATACTACTGCATTGAAATTGTGTTGAGTGTGGATCCTTTGGTCTATTGATGGTGGCACTCTGGGGTGTAGTCCGTGACTTGAAATCAGCAAAGCCTTAGCACTTTGTGGTGTGTCTGCTGTGTTTATGGCTGAATAATGTCTTCTCCAAGTGTGTGGGTTGTGCTCAGCACGGCTCTGTGTGTGTGTGTGTGTGTGTGTGTGTGTGTGTGTGTATGGCTATGTGTTTGTCCTTCCTCTCTGTCAGACACCTGTTGCACGCAGTGATTTGACCTGGCAGCGGATGCGGCTGCTGCCCTAGCTGGCCGAAGTCCCATCTTTCTGCCTCATCATGTTTCTCTTTGTCTTATTTTTTTTTCTTATCTCATTGTGATTGTCCTAGCCTGATATTCAGACTGAATGGCCATTTCGCTACCACTCCATTATTCAGTCTGACATTGCATCTGGCCGCTCTCACTTTATTTTCAGTGACACTGATGCTGGATGTATTTAATAAACACCAATGAAAAACTCTTGCACGAACGGATCACAACTTTAGTCCCACCCACAAAGGTGCTGATTGGCCCAATTGTTTTTCCGATCGAGAAATCACCTTCAAATAGAGCAACACCAGACTCTGAATCGCTCGACCAAATCTGAAGAGCGGGCAGGTCACGATTCAGGAGTCTGGAACCAGGCTATGATTGTCCATGTTATTGTCTGTTTCGTCCGTTGTTGTGTCCCAGCACTTATTGCACGCTCCTGGTGCTGGTGGGGGATCATTCTTTGACATGGCCGCCCAACATTTCTTCCATTTTTTGAGAGACATGCTTGTGGTGAAGGGATATAGAAATTTGACATATCACCTGCTTCTGAATGACAGTTGAAATATAGAGCAGGTGTTTTTTTTTTGGCTTCATTAGGCTTCCACGTTTCGGCATAAAGCCTTCATCAGAGCACCAATGGTAAACTGAGACCAAGTCTTGCTGTTTTTTTTTTTTTTCGATTTTTGGAATGCCGCTATCCCATGTTCCCCATGGCTTTCTTCTGAATGACAGTGTTGGTGACCTTGTTAGCCAGACAGTATGGATTGAGGGACAACCACCGCTCATTTTGCCTCCCCCCTTTCTTCCCTCCATCCTCCGACTGTCCTTCAGCTCAGACCGGTGTAATTGGTCCATTGATTGGTAACATGTCTGTTGCGAAGCGTCCCTGATAGGACAAACAGTGAAGAGACAGACGGTCGAGATGGTGCACACCTCCGTCAGCCTCTGGGTATACGAACATTAACTGGTGGACGCAAGCAAGGTAGTCTTGGTGTAGGACAAGTGAGAGAGAGAGAGACAGAGAGAGAGAGAGAGAGAGAGAGTGAATGACAAATAAACAGACCTCAGGATTCTTTGGTAGCAACTTCTTGGAATCTGTGAACAATACCAGACAGGCAGACAAACAGACAGTCAGTGTGAGAGCGGGAAATATTTAAATAAACTGTCATTATTTTTGGATTTTGTTAGGATGTTTTCATATGTTTGTTCATTTCACTCAAATTGGGTTAGGAATCAAACCAGAATTGCCAGTTTCGCTCAACAGAAACCTGGAGGAACTCATCTGTGCATACAGGATATGTCAAAGTGTCATTGCTCTTTTGTCCTCTGCTTTTCTTGGCATTCTTTTCATACCATCCACAGTGATTTGATCACTGATCTTCCTTACCTCTCATGATCCAATGATGGTGGCAAACACAGGAAATTTGATACAAAAACTGCATCTCTCTCTCTTTTTTTCTTATCTTTCACCATCTCTCTACATGGAAGTTTTCTGAGAGGCCCCTGAGATTTACCGGAGTGACGCAAAGAGGAAATATTTTTAGATTGGTTATATGAATTTCAAATGCTGCATCCATCTGGAGGCTGGTTGATGATGATCATCAGCCTCATGAGTCGGCTGATTTTGAGCTGCCAAGGCTTGGATGCTCAACAACAAGAGCTTGTCGCTGCAACCCTACATCTGTACTTCCTTGGAAGAACAGACGCTTCATGTAGCTATGACAGAAGTCCAGGTTTGTGCAAATCAGTGTATGTTTGATTTTTTTTATCCTCTTCCTTTTGCTTACATCAGTGAAGTGGAGTCAATTTCTGACAGCTGTAAAAAAAAAAAAACATATAGGGAGTCACCTAAATGAAGGAAACCTGAATAAATGAGGATTACAAACTTCACTGAAAGCAGTTCTAGCAGCTTTGCCTCGATCAGAGAAGCATGTGGCAGGAGTGTATTATCCTGTCTTTCTCTTAAAGGGTAAAGTGAATTGTAACAAACACAAAGCCATTCTGAGTATCACGTTCAACCTATAGTGAAACATTTCTATCCTGGCGGGACTGGTCTGTTGTGGAATGGCAATTCCCCCAATCCACAAGGCACTGACGGGTTTGATGAGCATGAAAACAGTGGAAACTGAACCATCTCCAACGTATCTTTCCCAGTCACCAGAATCAATGTCACTTAACACTCGTGGGAGATTTGGGAGTGCAGCCTGAGACAGCGTGTTCGCCCTCCATCAACAACACATCAGATGATGGAATTTCTCATGGAAGAATGGTGTTGCATCCCAGTAGATTTCAAGACATTTTTAGCATTTGAGCAGACACAATGAAGCTCCTCTGGTGGTTTTGTGGCTTGACACCTGAGTCTGACACATTGTGCTGCATGGTGCTCCCTGTGTTTCAGCTGTAGTAATTGAATGTATTTAAGGTAAAATCGGTTAAAAATGAAGCGCAGTATTTCATTAATCATCATTTATCATCTCACGGTAGGTGTTCGTTTTAGGGCCTGTGATAAGATGAAGTATAAGCACTGCACCAGTTGTATAAAACACATAAAGTAGTGTGTGCAAGAGACATTATCTCAGCTGTAGGCTCACAATTAATTAATACAGAAAAAAGAAAGGAATTTTAAATCTTTAGCACATTAAATCTTGCTGCCAGTAAGCTTCACTTCATCTTAAAACAGGTCTTCATCAAGCCATACTGCCTGTCAAAAACTCACAAAACATTCCAATGTTAAGTGAGGTTGATATCTGATGACTGAAAAGAGCTAGTTTGTGTCTTTTTGAAACATCTTTGCTCTCGCCTTTTGCATTTCGCTCGGCTACAAAAGAAACAGCCGTGCTGCGGTCGATCGATGGCGAACTTTTCTCAAAGAGACACACAGAAAGCTGGGAGATGGGAGACTGCAATTCACTCCACCACAACACACTACTTAAAACGACAAGTTCAGGTTCAAATTGCTTCTCTCTTTCAACTCATTTTAATGGAGAGCAGTCCTACCCTTCTCTTTGCACTCTCTGTTTATGCTCTATCTCTCTCTGCCTTTTCTATCGAAACATCTCTCTCTCTCTCTCTCTCTGTCACTGTCACTCCCTTTTTTCTCCAGCTTCTCTCTCTCCCTCTCTCTCTTACTCCCTCACATCCCTATCTCGCTCCTACGCTCTCCCCCTCACACACACACTGACTGACAATTCACGGCACGTCGTGTCCTATAATTATAACTGAATTATCACCACAATCAAAGGCTCCATTATCACTGTTATGACTTTGCCCCCCTCCCCCCCTCTCTCCCTCTCTCTCCCACTCTCTTTCAGCTGTTATTATCGGCTCAGAGTGATGCTCAGTAGTAGAAAAGACAGACAGTTACAGAGATGGAAAGAGAGAGAAAGAGAGAGAGAAAGAGAGAGAGAGATCCCCCCCCTCTGCTGTGTCCTTGCCTGACAGATTGTGGCAGTAATGAATGTATGTGATTCCTCGGCACTCGGCACTCCTAGCATTTTAATTGAATTTTTTATTTCTGCGGTTCAAGAGGGTTGGGAGGGACAGGGACAAAGATGAATCAGTGTGGGTGTGTATGTGTGTATGTGTGTGTGTGTGAGCAGGTATGCGTCTTTGTGTCTGCAACCTGTTAAATATAGAAAGTTTGAGATTTGGAGAGGAGAGTGACACAGATGAGTCAGTGTGTGGATGTATGTGAATGTCCTGCTGCGCTTTGTGCAGGGGTGTGCAGTCATGTTCATGTTGCGTGTCTGCATGCCCACATGTGTGGGTGAGGGTGAGTAGGTGTGAACGTATATATAGTATATATATGCAGGGCTTAAGGCAAAAAAACATTCTGAGATGTTCCTGACTGATGGGGGGGGGGGGGGGGGGGGGGGGGTTAGTCAGCACACTACACTTATTGCTCTATTTCTCTATAAAACTAGTCCACTAACAAGAACAACGAAAACAATTGACACATGCTGAATGAATGAAAATTCAACACACAGCATTATTAATCAATAAACCTAGTGCAATAAGGATAACTGTGGAGCCCCCCAGGGGTCACCTGGTACAAAAAAAATGATGCAGAAATCAGTGGGCACGGTTTTCTAACAATTTACTCCTAAACCGTGCCCACGGATCAGTAAACCATGCGCACAGATTTGTAATATCTACGCTGATAACATCAAAGAGGGACTTTTAGGCCTATATACAGTGAGCCAGAGCCATTACACACAGCTTGGCATACATATAGTGAGCTGTAATAATCATGAGGCACCTAGACCATATGTGAACCATCTAACTGTGGCTCCCGGTGTGGTCAGATATCGGAGTGCGCGCATAGTGGCGTTGTGTCTGGGATTTACCTCATGTGGAAGGAGAACTTTCTTTCTGCTGGTTGAGCACACAGTGCAGAACAAACACCCGGTTTCCTTAATTTGTCGCATCAAGTGTCAAACAGTTTCCCGTCTCCACCCGTTTATTCAATCCATACCTATCGCCGTTTGTTTTTTACTCCTCTGTCAGTGACGCGTGTATCTCCACTGTGCTACACCACAGAATCGGTGCTATATTGTGATAGAAAGTAGCTTGCTGTTCATTGGATAAAAAAAAAAAACTTGCTCGCATTCCATTGGTAAATGTAAAATATTTCTTTGCTTCGCTGAATATGATTGGATAAAACGCATCAAAAACAAAAACGTCCATATGCCGGAAATCCGGTACCTGGCTAGAGGTCTTTAAGCCCTGTATGTGTATTTATATGCAATCCAATGGAGAATTTACTGGGGCATGCGCATGAACGTGCTCCTACTGTATACATCCTTGCGCATGGCCGTGTTTGTGTGTGCACGCCCATTTGCATACACAGATACTTGTGTGTATGTGTCTCTTTGTGTGTGTTGGTGTGTGTGTGTGTGTGTGTGTGTGTTAAATATATAAGAGGCAATAAAGTGATAAGACAACAGCTGCTTGAGAGTTCTGAGGTTAATTAAGCCTCTATACCAGTAAATCCTACCTTTAATGTCCCCTATTCATATCTTTGTTTATCATTGCTGGGAAAGGGCCTGCCCAGCTTCACAGCACTCTAGTGGTGGTGTGTGTGTATGTGTGTGTGTGTGTGTGTGTGTGTGTGTGTGTGTGTGGGGGGGGGGTTACAGGTATGTTCGTTCCCGTCAATTTCTTCACTTACTTCACTTTATTCTTGTTCTCCTTCCCTCTTTGATCCACAGACTCTCGTTATCTGGAAAGCAATAAACCAAGAGAGTTGTTTTTCTGCGTTCCTTTCAGCATGCGCAGCAGGGAGCAAAGTAGGAGGGTGTTTATTATATATGTGTGTGCCTGTGTGTGTGTGTGTGTGTGTGTGTGTGTGTCTCTACTGATCTGTTAAACCTCTTGAAGTGATAGCTTATAGAACTTGCATCTGTGTTGATCAGTGGGAGCTATTTATCTCTCATTTGTGTATGTACTCTGGGCACTTCAGTGTGCACTTCATATATGCATAAGTACAAACAAATGTGTGTTCTGTGCGCTCCATATGTGCCTGTGTGTGTGTGTGTGCGTGTGTGTGTGTGTGCATATTGGTTTCCCCTGGTGAAATATAATGATTGAGGTGCAGGCTATGTTGTGATAAACATGCATGTGGTAAACGGAGTGTGTTATTTGTTTTCTTGGCGAGATAGGGAATCCAATCCCACAAGACAAGAAATACTGTTAGAAACCCGGCGCTAGCAGCCCAATGTTTATTGCTGCCTTCTTTTAATACAAATAATAGAGAGCAAGAGAAAAAAAGGCAAGAGATAGATAGATAGTGAGAGAAAGATTTGGATAGAGAGGGAGAGAGAGATGCATAGGAGAGAGGGCAAGATGGAAGGCAGGATGGACAGATGGTGAGGAAGGAAGAGATATATGAGTATGGATAGAGAGAGAGAGAAGGAGAGAGAGATGGATAAAAAGATAGCGAGAGAGGGAGATAGAAGGAGGGGGTATTAAAGAGAAAGACAGGTTCAGCAATTGCAGGGGCTGGAACACATCAGCCCATTGGGATGTTCTGGGAATTGAAACTGGGCACAGGTGAGGGAGGGAGAGAGAGAGAGAGAGAGGGAGAGAGAAGAGAGAGAGAGAGGGAGAGAGAAGAGAGAGAGAGAGAGAGAGAGAGAGAGAACAAACAAGTGAGAGAGCAGGAGAGAGATGGGTGCAGAGGAAAAGAGGGGGAAAGAGAGGGGGAAAAAGGGAACGTGTGTGGGAGTGGAGAAGAGGAGAGAGGGAGGCAGAGAAAGAACATAAACCACAATGAGTGAGGGAGACCAAACACAGAGAGAGAGAGAGAGAGAGAGAGAGAGAGAGAACAAACAAGTGAGAGAGCAGGAGAGAGATGGGTGCAGAGGAAAAGAGGGGGAAAGAGAAGAGAAAAAAGGGAACGTGTGTGGGAGTGGAGAAGAGGAGAGAGGGAGGCAGAGAAAGAACATAAACCACAATGAGTGAGGGAGACCAAACACAGAGAGCGAGAGAGAGAGAGAGAGAGAGAGAGAGAGAGAGAGAGAGAGAGAGAGAGAACACTTCAGTGTTTGCAGAATTACCTGCCCGTTTGGGGGTTTAGAGGATCAAAACTGCACCCAGGTGAGATTTCAGCAGACAGTTTCTCAAGCCCTTAAGACTGTTGCATATCAAGGTAATTTTTCTTGAATATTAAACTGAATTGCCTCTCGAAATGGCTCCTGCTGGAAAATCACATGACCACAAACTACTGTGTATTACTGTAAAAGTGTGTTGAGACCTATCATGTTCCCACTGCGCGCACACGGGAGATAATGGTGTGTGTGTGTGTGTGTGTGTGTGTGTGTGTGTGTGAGAGTGTGTGAGAGAGAGAGAATGTGTGTGTGTGTGTGTGAGAGAGAGAAAGAGAGAGATGTGTGTGTTTGTATTCATGTATGAGTGCATCTGCATCTGTAGGGGTGTTTTGGCATTGTGTGTGTGTGTGTGTATTTGTGTGAATTAATTAATGTTTGTGTATGAGTGTGCCTCACACATAGGCACACACTCACACATAGGCATGTGAGTGTGTGTGTGTGCCATTGTGTATGTGTCTATTAGTGTCTGTGTACCTCTATGTGTGGATAGTCTTTGTGTACGCATGTGTGTGTGTGTGTGTTTGTGTAAAGGCATGAACATGAATTAATCTGTGTGTGTGTGTGTGTGTGTGTGTGTGTGTGAACGAGACACGCTTACAGACCAACTGCAGGAGAAACTCTAGCATAACTCGCTGGCGCTGTACTCAACTGTCACCATAGCAACATGGGTTAAGGTGAATCTCATTGTTACCGCGGTAATGATTTGAATAGCTCAGAGGGTCATGCCTGTGGCGTATCCATCAGGGAATGTGAGATGTATTGATGTTTACCCACCAGTAATAGATCTCAGATTGTTGTGCTGGTAGCAGGGGACCAGTAGGCTCAAGTGCAGAAAGTAGGAATTTTAATGGAAAAGTTTGTCCCTCTGCTATGAAACCCGGTCTGTTGATGCAGTACAGTGCACCATGTTGAGGCTCTGTTTACAAGATGATTAAAGTGCATTTTAAAGTCAAACGTAATGTAAAGTGTGAATGCAAACAATGCAGCGCCGCTTACATTTAAGTTTTTATACTTCTGCATTGATGTGCGGGTAGCATGTTGTTGAAATCCTGTACACAGGATTGGCAGTGTTTAAAAAAAAACAATCATATCGCACCAAAACAAAACAGAAGAAGAGAGGAACAGGAAGCAGACGTGATGACAATCACCGGTAAAAACAAACGTGGACGCGACTATAGCAGTGCAGCTGGAGGAAAGGGGGTGTGTTGGAGCAGTTGGAGCTTGCAGAGTTGGATGACGTAATTGATCGCCCCTATGATCAGCCAATCAGAGTGCGTGACCCGGCGTAGACTTGAGACAAAGTTAAGATTCTTGGGCAGGTACACAACACCTATGCGGAAACCCTTTTCAACCCCAAATATGTGTCAAATAGAGTACGTTTACATGCATTAAAGTATAAACTTGCTTAAGCCTTAAAAAGAAAATATTTCATGTTGGTTTAATAAAACATTTTCAGTAAGCACATCAAAGTCAAAAAGCCAATAAGATGAGCAATAAAAAATGCCAGGCATGAATTACACATAAAAGAATTACTGCCTGAGCTTTTGAGACAATTAAGGATTGATGGTGTATGACAGCTAAACACAAACATTTTACTGATATTGAGCTGATAAACTACACTAAGTTATAATGTAAGATGCTGTAATGCAGTAAATCATAATCAACATAATTTTAGCTGTGATTTGTTTATTTGAATTTGGAAATGAGCCCAAATAGTGATAGACTAAGCAAGCTGTAGAGTGTGGAATAGGGAGATTTCCAGATTCCAGAAAGACAGAGAGAGAGAGAGAGAGAGAGGGAGAGAGAGAGAGAGAGAGAGAGAGAGAGAGGAAAACGATGGAGTGAAAGAGAAAAAGGATGAGATGGAGAGAGAGCTCTGTATGAATCGTGATGGACACATCACCTCTCAGGCCCTCATCTTTTATTTAACTAGCTAGAGCTCCTGGCAGAGAGAGAGCGAGAGAGAGAAAGGAGAAAAGAAGAGATGGGGAGAGGTAGAAAGGAAAGGAAGAAAAGGAGAGTGAGCAAGGGAACGAGTGAAAAGAATACAGAGAAGAGGGAGAGAGATAAAGAAAGAGAAAGAAAAGAAGAGAGAGAAGAACAAGAGAGGAATTGAGAGAGGGAGAGAGAGAAGAGAGAGAGAAGCGGAAAGAGGAAAGAACCAAGAGGGAAAGACACTGAAAAAGAAAAGAGACAGAAGATGAGAGAGAGAGAAGAAGAAGCAAGAGAGAGAAGGGCAGAGAGAAAAGGAGAGAGCAAGTGAAAGTGATATTGATGTGAGGCTCGGAGGGCTGGAGTCCTGCTATGAAACTGTCACCGCGGCCCTTTGATGCGGCCCCGTATTTCACCTGGCCAGGGCCCTATTAGTTTCTTACAGGGCCCTCTTCTTCTTCTTCTTCTTCTTCTTCTTCTTCTTCTTCTGCTTCTTCTTCTTTCTGTCTCTCTGTCTGGCATATGACAGTTGGCACACAAAGGGATTTTAATTAGATTATAGTAGATTAGATGAGATTGTTACATTAGGAGAAATTTAAATGATCCCTATGGGGAAATTGCGCAGCTGCCGCAGCAAATAGCAGCAGGATACATCAAAGATTAGGACATAAAGAACAGCGGCTACAAACATACTCAACCATCAGTTCTAGAGAAATTAAAGGGAACCTATGTAAAATTTTCACTTTAATCTAGCCTATATCTTCTCAACAGGTCTAAAGACATGGTGGAAGGTTGGACTTCCAATCTATTCTTTCCTCATTTGGTTTATTGTTCTTCCCTGTATTCAGCTCAATTAATTTTTACTGGGGTAATAGCTCCTCCCCTATAGCTTGAGCCCAGCCCACCCCTTATAAACATTCAGGCTCAGACAATATGATGGAGACTTAGACAATATGATGGAGGAGCAGCAAGTTGTAAAACCTTGGTTTGCCTCCCAAATTGCCTTGGAGTAAGCAAGCAAATACTATGTCATCATTTATGCACTCATAGGTCTTTATGCTTGGTGTCATACTAAGATCAGCTGTCAATCTTGCATAGTATTCCTTAAGTGGAAATGTATGAACGCAGTTAATATTCAGGATGTGCAAAATAGCAGCAGTAGTATCAGCAGAACTTGCTGAGACAGAAACACAAGGCAAAATGTATGCATTATAAACAGCTGAAGAATTATACAGTAGCCTATATATATATAGAGAGGGAGTTCTTGTTTTCATATTCTCCATGAGGAAAATGACAGGTAGATGGTGGCAGGATCATGTGCATTTTGTGTGTGTGTGTGTGTGTGTGTATGTGCATGTGAGGGCAAGCGTGGTATTCCGTGTGCGAGTTCTGTCATTTCAACAAGCGATTCATAGTATACCCCACTCTGACATAACGTGCATAAGATAAATTCTAAAAACTAAAAATATCTCCTTTACTGAACTCCCACCTGTTTCTTACAGCTTCAGAATAGCACAGCTGCAGACTTCTTTACTCAGCAGTGCTGCAGGCTGAGGCGCATACCGCAGCATGTAGACTACTTACGACTCCTTACGTTAGGTTATGGCTTGACTTATGTGACATGTCACCTCCCTCACACTCCCGGTTCTCACCCATCACTCACACAGATACGTATCCATGCTGAGGTGAGACGGGGCGAGTCTCTTTCACTTTGGAAAGCTTTTTTTTTGTCTGAGACTAGGTAAAGTTTGCCTTGGAATGGAGCAGGATTTATAGTCATGCACATATACACCTCATACGAACACACATACTAGAACGTACACACACACACACAATTTCCCATATGCACAGAGTGGTGCCATCACTGGCCTTTCTGACTTTTTCTTTTCTCTTTCACATTCACACAC
>NW_027283256.1:0-67191 GCF_046629955.1 Centroberyx affinis | reverse complement strand
GTTAACTAAGGTATTAATTTATACATTATTTATTACATAGTTTATAAAGATGACTATTAAATAATGTATCAATTAATACTTTAGTTAACATGAACACCATTAGTAAATGATTACCAGACACATTATGTCAATTAAGGGTTAATAAGCATTAACTAACCCTTAACTTAGTTACCCTTATTGTAAAGTATTACCAATATTATTTTACTTCTTTCCAAGCATCTTTATACTGAGTGACTTTCAATTCCTAGGTCACCAGCATAAGTGTTTATTAGTAACGAGGTCAAGGGTCAAAACCACAGCAAGAGATGGAACAAATATTCCTGCGACCCTGAAGTGATCATGGAGTGTGAAGTAAGGGAATAACAGACGTGTAGACATGGAAGAAAAGCAACAAGACATGAGGATTTTCAGTGCAGTAAAGGGACCTGAAGTGTTGAAAAGACTTGAAAAGCACAAAGAAACAGAATTTAGACACAAATGGAAGAAATAGATTGATATAAGCCACTTATAATGTATAAGAAACAGAACTTTTACGTAGATACAAATGAAAGAAACAGAATGTATATAGAAATAAACTGCTTATAATGTTTAATTTTCAATACACTAAATTTGTACAAATGGTTTATAATTTGTATGAATGGTATATCATGCTAATAGTGTTAAAGTTAAATCGTCATAATTTACATAAACATCTCATAATGATTTATAATAATAATAATAATAATAATGATAAACTTTATTTATATGGCACTTTTCATACAAACGATGCAGTTCAAAATGCTTTACATAAAAAAGTATAAATACAAATACAAAGGGCAAATGGAAAGGAGTAGCAATAAATAGATCAGTAGATGGTAAAAGGGACAGTAAAAACAGAAACTGGTAAAAACGATATAATATGTAAAAAAAAATAAAAATAGAACGACTTCAATTAAAAGCCAAGTTAAATAAATAGGTTTTTAGCTGTCGTTTAAAAATGATATATGAATGAATAATGATAATATGCTGAATTTGTTTAATATAGAGTATTTATAAAAACAGTTTAAATTGATAAATATGCTGATATTGTCGAAGATTTTATGATCGGTGTGAGATCTGCAGTTTCTTGCGGTCACAACTTTACATGTTGGATCGACTTAAAACACGATTTCCTCGTTCTGTTGCCTCAAATCTAGATATTTTGAAGTGTTTTTGGGCGTTATCTGATGTTCCACTTGTCTTCACGTTGTCTCTCTGTTGGTTCTCATGTCCTGGCTCTTCTTGACAAACTCAAACTCTTTTGAGGACAAGCCGTTGTTTTTAAGTCGTAGTTTTCTTGTCCTTGTTAATTCGTCCGTAAAGTTTTAGCTGCGGCTGAACGAGACAGGACATTTATCGGAGGAGCCCGGCGTTCCCGTCGGGTTCGAAAAACAGATCTGACGTGTTTCGTCCAGAAAGGGCGTTATACTTCTCACTCAGGACGAGGCTGTCAGGGAAATAACACAGAGACGGCTTTTGTTGAGGGGAAATAACGGCAAGTGATGCTCTTGTTTTCCTGCAAAAAGACAGAAGAAAACTAAACGTCAAGGAGAAAGACAGGAGGGAAGACAGCAAAATCTGTTTGGGTGTCTGCTGCATGTTGTAGAAAATAGATGTAGATTCCTTCAGAGTGGAACTTGAGTAGAGCTGTCATGTAAACTCAGTGGTATAAGGAGGAGACGGCAGGTCAAGGAGAGTGAGGTTCAGCCATACAAAGTAGAGAAGAGATCGATAACAAGCCCAGTTTCTGTAGACTTGACCGTCTACAGTGGAGTCAGCGGTAAACGTCAGGTTTTGGTGTCAGTCCCTCAGAATCGAAGAGCGAGGGCTTCTTTCTAGAGCCGCCATTTTGCACCGAGAGACGTTCAACAATCACACAGGGAGAGATCCATCGTAGAAGAGGAGAGAGACCAGTTTCTCCACCCACAGGAGCAGGAGAGAGACCAGAATGCACTGGTTTGGAGGAGACTCTCGCTTTTCCCCTTGCTCTCTTGCTCCTACTATGCTATCGCTATTGTTTTCTCTACATGTCAAACCCTCAGCTGAATGCAACGAGTTCAGGCTCCTTCTCTGGGGGGGGGGGGGGTTGTCTAAAGGCATTCTGGGAAATGTAGTAAATCACTAACTGCAGTAGAAGTAGACGAGGCGGGATGAGGGAAAGTGGGGGGAAACGAAAAAAAAAAGTAAATTACAACACTTCATCAGAAAATAACTCCTGGAGTGTGTGAAGATCGACAGACAGTTGGATGGAAACGCAGCGGGAAACACTGCATGTGGTTGTGTGTGTGAGTCAGAGAGAGAGAGAGAGAGAGAGAGAGAGAGAGAGAGAGAGAGAGAGAGAGAGAGAGCAGGTAAAGACATCCAGGGAGGTTTCAGACAGAGAGAGAGATGGCCCTGCAGGTGCTGATATTTCACCTCCGGCCGGGAGTCTGCAGAGACGGAAGACATGAAAGTTTAATGTTTTTTGTCTGAATGTGTTGTGTCTAACCTCCTTCTCTCTTTAGGTTATTGATCACCGGCTCTTCCCTTGTTTGTCGCTCGCCCTTCTCCGCTCTCCCGTGGCAGGAGAAGTGTCGGAACAAGACCTTTTATTACCCGCGAGTCCAGACGAGCCCACGCCCCGCATCCTAATCTGGAGATGAGAGTGAAGCCGATGCCCGCGGGGTCTCCGCTTCATGTCCCCCATGCTGTGAAATCGGGATGAGATCCGTCCAGAAAGCGGGCAGTCTCAGGTGATTTCTCACACACCGCTGGCCTGAGAGATGATGTATCTTGCCGCTTTCCTCTGGGTGTAAAAAGCTGCAGGGTTTGGCCAGACGGGGGCGCTATAATTGAAAAGGCAAAATTCTAACTTTGAAAGGACGTAACTGCTTACCTTGCGAGGCAGCTGGATTCGCGAGATCACGATCATGCGAGAATCCATCTTGCCAGGCTTCAAGTTCTGCGTTTGTGGCCGAACCACAGCGGTGCGGACCAATCGGCGTGCTGTGAGGGCAGCTGGGGGCGGGGCTTAGGTGTGGCGACAGCGAGAAGCGACTGTTCGTTCACAACAATGGCGGCTCCTAAAGAGGCTAGCCTGGATGCTGCTGTAACATCAGTTATTTCTGAACTGGAGAGTATTTCTAAATTGAAAGAAGAGCAAAGAACGGCACTGAAGGCTTTTCTGCTCTTCTCCCGACTGGCTTCGGCAAGAATTTGTTTATATGGTTCGTTGATCTGATTGGTTGAAGTTAGCCTGTGATAGACGGTGATAGACAGATGGTTCATCCAATCACCTGCCAAGTATTTTTTGAAAGTGCCTGCCCTTTTCCAAACAGTTTCCAAGGACGACTTCCCAGATGGTGCTGTGTAACAAACCATCTGGCATGTCAGGTTAGGTAACTGCTACATCACTGGTCTGATTCTGACGAAACTTGGAGGGACCAAGCATTTGTTGTTGGTGTTTAAAAACATTAAGCTAACTGGCCTGATGGGGGTGTTAAAATTAAAGGTACATTTTCTACATTTGAAAGGTCCCTTCTGAAAGGCTACAACACCATCAGTCCAATTTTGACTTGGAGGTATGATGCATCTTGCCACTGTGCTCTAGTGCAGTGGTTCTCAACCTGGGGGTCGGGACCCCTCAGGGGGTCGCAAGATCATTTCCGGGGGGTCACAAGATGATTTATAGGATAGGAAAAAAGGATATCTCTGCTATAAAAATGTTTTATCGTGTCTATTTTTTCAGATTTTTCAAAAAATTTTGCTTTTATTCTTGTGAAATACTGAATAGTTTTCAGTCTCTAGGCCTCCTCTGATAATGAGTCAAATGAAACAACCTGAAAAGGGAAAATCATTGTTTGGTTGAACTCTGCACATTTGTAACAGGAGTTGTGAGTATAGGCATCACTTTGTTTTAAGGGGTTACGAGCCAAAAAGTTTGAGAGCCACTGCTCTAGTGCCTGGTGGTGCTATAATTAAAGGTCAAAATTTTAAACTCCAGTATCTGAGGTGAAACCACTTATCCGATAGATGATGTATCTTGGCGCTGTGTTCTGGCGTTTAAAAAGCGACAATGATTGGCCTGATAGGGGCGCAATAATTAAAAGTCTTTGAAAGGCCCGTAACTGCTACATCACTGGTCTGATTTTGACGAAATTTAGAGGAACGGTGCGCTTTGCCACTGTGTTCTGGTGTTTAAAAACACCTGATTGGGTTGTTAAAACTAAAGGCAACATGTTTAAATTTGAATGGTCATAATTGCTACATCATTGGTTCAATTTTGACGAAACTTGGAAGGATGATGCATCTCGGCACTGTGTTCCACCGCTTAAAAAACAGTGGCCTCAGGTGAAACCACTGCTCAGGTGAAACCACTGCTCAGGTGAAACCACTGCTCAGGTGAAACCACTGCTCCGATTTTGACAAAATTTGGACAGATGATGTATCTTGGCGCTGTGTTCTGTGTTTACAAAGCGGCACGGATTGGCCTGATGGAGGTGCTATAATTAAAAGGAAAAATTCAAACTTGAAGGCCATAACTGCTACTGCACCAGTTTGAATTTGATGAAAGTTGGAGGGACGATGCATCTTAGTTTCTATTACATGTATACAAATACAGATTTGTTTGCTTGTTTATTATTAATTTATTTTCCATTGGTTTATATATTGTGTTCATATGCAGGATAGTAAATTAAAACCAGCTACCAATGAAATACTGTCACATTTTGGCTGTGGGTCTGTTTTGGCAGTTACAGTATCCACCTGCAAACCACTCAGGTGGAGAAAAATCGAGATGACTTGTTAACACCATAGCTATAACCAGCTATTGCTGTGCATTCCCCATCCATAACCATAACCATAACCATAGCCATAACCATAACCATGTATTACCAATCCATCACTCCGGCAGTGAGCTTACACCTTAACAACTGTAACACGCTTAAGAGTGGGAGAGTCCATCACATAACCCCAAAAATTATCCTTTGTAATTCCTTGTCTGGGAATTACTTGCCCCTGTGTTTTATGTTTTACTGCTGTAAGACATGTGAGTGTGAGTGTGTGTGAGAGTGTGTGTGTGTGTGTGTGCATGTACGACCTGATAAGAAACCCCCGGCCTCCGTCTCTCACAGGCCATCATGAAGCTTGAAGTGTTTAATTGCTGCCTCTAATCTGTAAAAGTCATTTTCATTTTGAGGGACGACCCACTGCTGCGTCACTCTCAGGGTCAGGACACCCGGCTATTTGCAGGAGATTAGTGGAACAGTCTGATTCGCTGATAAAAAACACTTCTGGTGGAGGGGGGGGAAGGAGGGGGGGGGGAAGGGGGGGGGGGGGGGGGGGGGGGCGGGGGGGGGGCACTCATGGGGTGAAGAGAATCCTCTGCGTGATTTCATTAAGAAATGTCATTAAGCGGATCACGAGGTGACAGAGACGATCAGGCGTGACCGAGGCTGCTGAGAGTGCCGTTCCACTCTGAAAGGTCCAGGTGCTTGAAGGAACCTTTAAGGGTTCTTCAGACCGCAACCACACGGGAACCCCACAAGTTTCATTTAGGGAACCTCTTCGAGTTTCACTTCAGTTCCCAGCTTGTAGGAAGGAAATTTCTACTGTGAGTCACACTTTAATTTTTAGATAAAGTTTTTCTTCTTTAACCGACCAAAGCCTTTCACCGACCTGAACCGAGTTGTTTTAGTGGTCTAACCAGAACCTGAACCTTGACCTTAACCGAGTTGTTTTAGTCATCTGACCGGAACCTGAACCCAGACCTGAACCGAGTCGTTTTAGTCGTCTAACCGGAACCTGAACCCAGACCTGAACCGAGTCGTTTTAGTCGTCTAACCGGACCCTGAACCCAGACCTTAATCAAGTAGTTTTAGTGGTCTGACCGGAACCTGAACCCAAACCTTAACTGAGTCATTTTAGTCGTCTGACCGGAACCTGAACCTAAACCTTAACAAAGTTGTTGTAGTGGTCTAACCAGAACCTGAACCCAGACCTGAACTGAGTTGTTTTAGTGGTCTAACCAGAACCTGAACCCAGACCTTAACCAAGTTATTTTAGTGGTCTAACCGGAACCTGAACCCGAACCTTAACCAAGTTATTTTAGTGGTCTAACCGGAACCTGAACCTGAACCTTAACCAAGGTGTTTTAGTGGACTAACCAGAACCTGAACCCAGACCTTAACCGAGTTGTTTTAGTGGTCTAACCGGAACCTGAACCCAGACCTCAACCGAGTCGTTTTAGTGGTCTAACCAGAACCTGAACCCAGACCTGAACCGAGTCGTTTTAGTCGTCTAACCAGAACCTGAACCCAGACCTTAACCGAGTTATTTTAGTGGTCTAACCGGAACCTGAACCCGAACCTTAACCGAGTTATTTTAGTGGTCTAACCAGAACCTGAACCTGAACTTTAACCCAGGTGTTTTAGTGGACTAACCAGAACCTGAACCCAGACCTTAACCAAGTTGTTTTAGTGGTCTAACCAGAACCTGAACCCAGACCTTAACCGAGTTGTTTTAGTGGTCTAACCGGAACCTGAGCCCAAACCTTAACAAAGTTGTTGTAGTGGTCTAACCAGAACCTGAACCCAGACCTGAACCGAGTTATTTTAGTGGACTAACCAGAACCTGAACCCAGACCTTAACCAAGTTATTTTAGTGGACTAACCGGAACCTGAACCCAAACCTTAACAAAGTTGTTGTAGTGGTCTAACCAGAACCTGAACCCAGACCTGAACCAAGTTATTTTAGTGGACTAACCAGAACCTGAACCCAGACCTTAACCGAGTTGTTTTAGTGGTCTAACCGGAACCTGAACCCAAACCTTAACAAAGTTGTTGTAGCGGTCTAACCAGAACCTGAACCTGAACCTTAACCAAGGTGTTTTAGTGGACTAACCAGAACCTGAACCCAAACCTTAACCAAGTCGTTTTAGTTCCTAAACTGAACCGTTGGTCAACCTTCAGCTGAAAATGTCCAGTTCATGTTTTTGTCTCAGAATCCAGTTCATGGTGGAGGAACTTAATTTTCACAGAATTCCTGTCCACAGCAGGAAAATCTGAGTTTCAGAGTTCGTGCTCATTTCACAAATTCTGTTGTAAAATGTTCATGAATCTCCTGACAGTGCTTCCACAAACCTCTAATACATGTCTGTGCCGCTGAGAGCCAAGTGTCTGCAGGTTTTCCTTCCAACCGAACTCCACAGCAGACGATTTGGTGATTGTGTTCGGCCTGAACGAGAATCTGCCTGGTTCGAGACCCCGGCTCTAATTTATGGGATTTCTTCTAGCGTCTTCTTTCTTTCTAGCAACGAACCCCGCGGTGCTTATTGGCTTCCGTGAGTCTTAGACGAACCCCCGCTGAACCTCTTGTTTTTAGAGTTTGGCATTCAAAGGGGACGTGAACTAATTAGCGAGAGTGAATGGGAGTTTAATCCGTGACGGAGCGGCGGGGGGTCACGAGGATCTGGGTTATTTGGAAAGAGGGAAAGGGCGCACGCCGACCGCGCCGTGTTTGATTTGGAGGTGATTGTCTGGCTAATCGTCTGAGTAAATGTGGAGGGAGATTCCCCCTCCTGGGCGGTTTGTCGTTGAGAGGGTTTCCATGCTGCGACGCCGAGTCGATGGAGTCGCCGCGTGACGAACAGGATAATGATCATTTATTACTGGATGTATCAAAGCCTCGCAAACAACATCTGGTCCTCAGCGCTTGTTTAGAAGTGGAGTTTGCCTTGATAGAGAGGTAGTTTTAAAAGATAATTCTCAAGGGGATTAGACAGCAATGTTTTCACTGTTTATTAGTCCATGGGCCAGACTAGATTTCGGTACCACTCAAGGTGGCAAAATCTAGTTAAAATTTTTAAAAAGGTATATGTCCATAGATTATATTTTGGTAGGATAACCATTACTGAATGGTAGCTTTGTCACAGTAATCAGCTCATGAAGTTAACCACCCCCTACAATAAATTGGATTGTAGGCGCTGATGCATATCCTAATTTAGGCTCATTTTCAGGACCTTTAGTCATGTTTTATGAGAATGTGTTTGATATCATTTTAAAGGGTAGCTTCTTAGCTTTCATTCAAGCCCAGTTGTGAGTCTGTCTGACAAATAAAGAGGTCACATGGGCTCTTCAAAGTGTCAGTGACATTCATTTTTCCACAATTTTCACCTAAACTATAGTCTTTATTTGAGCACTGTGACATCTAGGAACATCACAGACACAAATATCAAAAATTGGAATACTCACAGGACCTTGAGTGGTACCGACAAGTGAAATTGTGGGATTTGGCCCATGGACTATATGTGACATTTCCAATCTTTGTTTCAGTGGAGAAAATATGAAAGAGAGAGAGAGAGAGTCCCAAGAGAGTCACAACCAGAATTTGGGATTTTGTGATCAAGGTCCATGTGTATAAATCTTGGTAAAATGTTACTTACTGTAAATTTGGTCTCAAACTTAGACTTTGGAGTAAGACAAAAATCTCTCCTAAAAGTAGTTGGTAAGACATTTATATCAACATGCTCAGATCAACTTCAAGTGAAGAGTAAGTGTGATTCTGACATGCGGATCTATGACTGAAAACCGCAAATAATGCACTACAATGACATTTCAATGAACTGGTGAATAGCCAATGAAATGTTACGCAACTTAAAAATTAGGATTATCATGGGAGGATAATAGTGCCAGATAAGATAATAGCAGCGTTGCTCAATTTCTTTTCATGATTTTCTAGGCTTTTCAGACAGGCAAGATATAGATTGATAAATGATGATGGAGAGAGATAAGCTTTTCCAAGGACAACACAAATAAATGTGCTTGCTTTGATACATGAAAGAGTGAAGAAAGTGAAGAGAATGGATTACGGTTGTCGTTATTGTTGCTGTTTTTGCTGCTGTCTCCATCTTAAGAAGTCATTTTGTCTGTTATTGAGTCCTGAAATTGTAATTTTCTTAAAATAAGTGAAGAAATCTGCCAGTGAGGTTTGATAATTTCACTTGTTTCCAGTGCAAATCAACTTATTTGAAGAATTTAGTAGAATCAAGAGTCATTTTCTTGACAGCAGTGCAGTGATCTGCCTTATTCTGACTGGTTTCATTTCTTTTTTTTTTTGTATGATTTTATTTTCGTTGCTTTATAGACACAAAACATGACATCTTATACAATACAATTATCACACACAAACATAAATACAAAATATAGACTTACATCAGAACATACAAATCAACCTATTTGCTCAGTCCTACATATCTGCTATGTTCCCAAATCATACCACCTATTCATTTTAACACCTCAGCTATCCAATACCTTTTCACACAGCCTCTTTTGCAAATTAACACATTATCCGTTCATTTTTATCACCTCTTTTATGAAATCCACCTGATTAATACTCTTTCTTTCTTCTATAACTTTCATCTCTTAATCTGCACACCTAATAAAAACAAAAAACAAAACTGACACTCATTTCTAGAAGACTCCTGAAACAAGTGAAGCTGCATTGGAGACAAGTGGAGTTATCTCTCCTCACTGCAGAATGTTTCTCTTGGCTTCAGAAAAATAAGATTTGAAGGCTGAATATGAGACTAAATGACTCGTTAAGATGGATGTTTTTTTGCGGTACGTGTCTTTTCTTTCATCACTGCTTATTACAGACTCAAGTCATCACTTCTGCACCGTTGCATTTTACCAGTTGCCAGGAAACACAGTCATTACAACTTTAATGTCTGCAGCGAGGGCCGAGTCCCACAGTGCGCTTGATGTTATTGCATCTCTCACTAAATCAGTGACAAACAGAATCCCCTCCGCTCAAGACGGAACCGTTTTATGAGCTGCATGTCATCATAAAATACCAAATACATCCGTTCTTGCTTGAAATGTGCGGGTTTTTATACGTTTAGGCCCAGATATGTACAGATCACTGCAACTTTGTCCACTGACTCCACTGACTTTGGCTAATGCTGAATCTTTTACTGCATATAAAAGTAACACAATACTGCAAAGTGTTAATCTTCAGCTTTTTTTTTTTTTTTTTTTACAGCATATAAACATAACACAATGCTGTTTTATTGGTGTGATACACACAGAGGTGATGTTGTGTTTTAATTAGTAAGACCAAAGACAATGTTCCTGCCTTGGCTGGACAATAAAGTTTTATTCTATTCAGTTCTATGCCGCAAATTGGCAACGACAGGGAAGCTGACGAGCAAAAACAAGACGACAGATTTTGAAATTAAGCCTGCATCCTGCTCCCCTGATTGGTTGAAACCTTATGCATGTCTGTAATACAGATATATATATTAGAGAAGTACAAATTCTACACTGCCAGTCGAAGGTCTGGACCCACCTGACTGAATATACTCTGTTTTTCATTCTCTTAAAGCCATTCTGATCTACAGTCTTCTGCTTAAATGCTTGAAATTAGTTTCTTAGACAAATATAAATAGTGAAGTTGATCCTATGTATGAATTTCTTTCCAAAGCCTTTGCCTTTCCATCAAGGCAAAGAATCTAAAATATAAGATAGTTTTGATTTGTTTGACACACTAATTCCATTTGTGACATTTCATAGTTTTGATGTTTTTACTGTTATTCTAAAATGTGGAAAATCGTAAAAATAAAGAAAAATGTGGTGCGTCCAAACTTTTCACAGTGGTCTGGTAGTGTATGTGTGGGTCGACTACAATTTTATCTCCGCCCGACACCAGTCACAAAGTTGGTCGAACATCTTTGCAGGAAAAACCTCTGAAAGACGACAAACAGGACCTTGAGATTAGCTTCTCTCTTCTTCTCTCTCTCCTTCTATGACGGACGGAGAGAGAAGCTGTTAAGCGACTGAAAGGCTAAACTGAATGGGAGCAGAAGAAGAAGGAGAGAGAAATCTCCCCGAATTGCGTCAGAGTGCGACAGACGGAGACAGATCTCTCCCCTCTAGGCCTCTACTGTGAATGATAATTAATGGAGCTGCGTTCCGGGGCTGCACCGGTGCATGCTGGGTAGGCGGCGAGGCTCCCCATCCATCAAGGCTGACAAAGGCATTTATCTGGTTAGCGCTATCCAGTCAGCTCTCTGCTTAGGAGGTCAAGGCAATAAGAGAGGAGGGAGGAGGAGAGAGAGGAGGCGAAGAAGAAGAAGAGGGGGGGGGTGATGATGGAGGACGAGGGAGGAGATTAGAGGAGGAGGTGGAGGTGAAGGAAGTGTTAGCAGGGGATGAGAACAGCAAAAAAAGAGGTTTGTTGATGTTTTGATGAATTTTTTTGAAGTTTCTTAAGTTGTTTTTTTTGCCTTATTGGACAGTTGGAAGTGGAAAGACAGGAAAGACTGAGAGAGAGAGAGACAGAAAGGGAGAGAGAGAGAGAGAGAGAGAAAGAGAGGAAAGACTGGGAGAGAGAGAGAGAGAGAGAGAGAGAGAGAGAGAGAGAGATACAGGAAAGAATGAGAGAGAGAGAGATACAGGAAAGACTGGGAGAGACTACATGTATGAAAACAGAAGGTCAGAAAGCTAAGAAAACAGAAACCTAAACAAAAAAAGGTAAGAAAACAGGTAAGATATCCGAAACCTAAATTTGAGAAGGATAAAAAAAATAAATAAATAAATACATAAACAAATGCATATAAATAAAATAAATAAATAAATACATAAATAAATGAAAGAAAAAGGAGCAGAGTTGCAGAGGGGTAAAGCAGCACCAGAAGAGCAGAAACCCGGTGTTAAGAAGTGAAGTGGAGGCTAATTAACCCTGTGTGAGATTAGAGCACAAAATGACATTACGCATTGTAATGACTCTATATAACGTTTTGTTTGATTGAAAAATGTTTAAATGGGGTTGTGAGTGTAAGAAAGTCCTTTATTTCATCATTCACTAATCATCTTAATCCTATTACATTATCTTGGTATTATGTAATTATTCTCTTTTTTTTTTTTTTTTAAACTTTAATCTTTATTGGATTTTCAGGGTACAACAAATATACACATTCACGAATCAAGATACAAATATCAACTGGAATGAAAAACTAATTGAACAAATTGAAATGAAAAATAAAAAAAGAAACATAGAGCTTGTGGGAGAGCACATTAATAAAGAAAGAAAAAGAAAAGAAAATTTTCCAGTAGCTGCCTTACACTTAGAATGTGAGTCAGTGACTGTGTTTACATGGACTTGAGTATCCCGGTTATGATCGGGTTTTTGAAGTATCCCGTTTTTGTGTTTGCGCATGTAAACATCATATCCTGATTTCAGAAACCCGGATAAGTCCTTATCCCGGTTTTGAGAAACCCGATTATGCTAGCTGGAGTAGAAACCGGGATACTGTTGCATGTAATCATCAGTATACAGAATACAGGACACTGGTTTCCCAACACGTACAGTGGAGCAAGTCAGGTCACGGTGGAAAATACTAAAGAAACATTACTATGTGGCCAAACATCAAAACAAAAGAAGTGGCTCTGATCCAGCAACTTTCAAATTTTACAAAATTTTGGACGAGATGCTTGGTCACCGTCCGCTGGCCACTACAGAACACGGTGGTGTTGACATCGGCTTCCCTTGTGCAACAGATGCTGTATCAGATTAACGATTTCAAAATTGCGGGATATGAAGAACCAGATTTCTCTGTTCCATGTAAACGCCATATCCCGAATATGATCAAAACTGGGATAAGCCTCATAACCGGGAAACTCAAGTCCATGTAAACGCAGTCATTGTCCTTATAATTTCTCTAGGTAAAGTATCCACTTCTGCCATCTCTTCACAAACAAATCTTCCCTCAACCCTAGCACACAAGTCAATCTTTCCATTGTCCATATTTCCTGTATGATGTCCAACCACTGGTTCTGCTTAGGAGACTTAGGAGGTTTATACCAGCTTCTAGTGATGGCTTTCCTAGCTGCTGTCAGGAGTATCTTAACCAAGCATCGATCCCTCTCAAGTCTTACTGGTGTAATGTGGCCCAAGTACAAGATAGTACATGACAACGGAATCTCGTATCCAAGCACACTAATCAAAACTGAATGCACATCCTCCCAAAATGATTTCAATTTTTCACAACTCCAAAAAATATGTGTGTGGTGTGCGTCTAAACAACCACATTGACTCCAACAGGGCTGGTGTGTTGAAGATTTTTTACTTTGGATTTTAGGTGTAATAAAAAAAAAAACGAACCAAATTTTTCCAGTTAAACTCCCTCCATTGGTGTGAGCTTGTGGAGGTTTGTAATTATTCTCTTTTGTAGCTTGTTTTCCATTTTGCACCGAGGTTTACAGGCTGATAAGGATTTCGGGGAAAAGCCACTATAGGAGACGTCAAGGCTAGAGAAACCAGATCTGCAGAAGACGACCCCTCTCATGTATACATCTGACAACATTTTGTGAAATAAATCCAATCTCTGAAACTCAGATTTTGTCTTGTGGACACGGAAAAATGTGAACGTCGTGTTCCTCCACCACATGAAGGATTATGGACACGCTGTTTTCACATGTTTGTCAGTTAAAAAGACGAGCTGACAGTTAAGTGAAACAACAGGATAGGGTTAGAGTTTAGGCAACTAAAACAGTTTGGTCCCCATGAAATGAAACTGTCATTACTTTTACCTCCTGGAAGACAGAGTATCTTTCATGGTGACATCATGCTGCACCAGGAGGCGGAAATATAAATTCCAACCGATATGATAATCCAGATGATGGCGCTCTTGAATATCTGATTAATTTCATTATCCTATATGCAAAAGTTTTCTAAATCACCACCTAAGATCTCACCTTTTCTCCTAGAACTGAATTCTCTGCTTAAATCACTCAGTTTAGTAAACAACAAAAAAAGTAATAAGCTATTGAAACATTATGGAACCTTTTTCCCTGAAACCTCTGACTAAATATGTTTATATTTGTGTATATCTGTACTCCTGTTTCTTATTTTTATGTAATTGTTTTAAAATTTTTCCCTCTATGTTCCTCATATGCATTTGTGTCCTTAAATTTGATATATGTGCTGCTATTGTTTACCTGAATTTTTGTATATTATCCTTTTGTTAATAATAAAAAACCCTAACCCTAACGCCAAATAAATAAATAAATAAATAAGTTCCAACCAATAAAAGATCACAGATTTTTGAACAGTCCCGCCTCTCCGCCCCTCCCATCAAATAAAACTTTCTCATTGGTTTACACTTCTGAACGATCCCTCCCTGTGTTATGTCCCGCCCCAACATCCTGTTTCAACAGGAAATACATCAACTCAAGGAAGTAAAGATGCAATTTCATGGGATCTTTAAGGTTTAACTTTTGCTGAAAATGAAAGCTTCCTCCCAGTAGAGAACTTGTCATGAGGTTTCCAGTCCTGTCTTCTCTGCCTAATCCTTTCGTAGAGGGGAAACGCATTTCTCTCACTTTTCGGGCACTATTTGCATTTTAACACTTCGTTTCACAAAGTTTCATCAGACCAGGCTGAAAACTTCCAGTCTCCTCTAGTCCATTCTTTGAGTATTGTGGAGCAGAGAGGAGCAGAGGAGGTGAGGAAGGTGAGGATGGCAGAGAAAAGGAGTAAGGATGAGGATGAGGAGGATTTTTATGGACAGGCACAGAAGATGAGGTAACAAGATAATGGCAGAGGTGGGAAGTAACAAAGTAAAAAATACTTTGTTACTGTACTTTTCAAGTATCTGTACTTTCAAGTTTTTCTTTCACTTAAGACTTTTGTTTCCCAGCATCAGACAGCTTCCTTTAGAGATTCAGAAACTGTTACATGCTTTTATCTCCTCTCGCCTTGAAAAACTTTGAAACGACTACAGACTGTAGAGAACTCAGCTGCCAGGCTTCTAACCAGAACTAAGAGGCACGATCACATCACACCTGTTTCTTTACACTGGCTCCCTGTTTGTTTTAGGATTGATTTTAAGATCTTATTGATTACCTTTAAGGCTCTTCATGACCTGGCTCCTGATTATATTTTAGACCTTTTAATCCCTTATGAACCTTTGTGTAGTTTGAGATCCTCGGGCGGAGGTCTTCTGTCCCTTCCATTGTCCAGGCTGAAAACTAAAGGAGACAGAGGGGCCATCAGGGCCCCGAGGCTCTGGACCGACCCGCCCGAGGAAATCAGGCTGAGTCAGCGTCTTCCTTCAAGTCTCTTCTTAAAACGTACTTTTAGGAAAGCATTTCCTGATTTCACCTGAGCTGCCTCCTTATTTGACTTGATTTTTATTTGTTTTTAATTTCATGTCTATTATTTTATTTTTTTCATTTTGTGTTTTTACTCCCTTTGTGTTTATAATGTGTCTATTTTTATGGCTTTTAGTTCATTCTAATCTCTCTGTGCTTCTAATGTGTTCTGTTTTTATTGAAAAGCACTTTATAACCTTGTTTTGAAAGGTGCAATATAAATAAAGTTTATTATTGTTATTATTATTCCATCCAGGAAGCAGCTGATCAAGTGCCTAAATGTGATTGGCGGCTTCTTCACCAAAGCGACATCAAAAAGGAGGAAAGGGAGAGAGAGAGAAGCAACATGAGAGAGAGAAGCAACAAGAGAGAGAGAATTAACATTAGTGAATTCAGCTGCAGACTCTTTCTCATCTTCAGAGGAACGCTCAACAGAAAACCAGTTTAGAACATTAGAAATGACCTTTTTAGACATAGACTTTTATTTTTAGACTCTAAGTAAATTTAAGGCCGTGTACTTTTATACTTAGACTTGAGTAAAGGATTTGAAATAGTACTTATTATTATGGTACTTATATTTTATGATGAGTATTCACACTTTCACTTGAGTAAGGAATCAGTGTTCTTCTACCACCTCTGGGTAATGGCAATAGAAAGCAGGGGCCAGATTCACAAAACCTTCTCAAGTGCCATTTTTTTCTTAACATTAGTCCTAAGAAAGAACTTTTCTCTTAAGAACTTTCTAAAATTTCTTCTTATGTCATTTCTTACGATTTATCTTAAGAACACATTCATGAATTCAACACATTCCCCAGGAGAGTATGGAAGCAAGAGGAGGAGGTGATATCCATTTAGTCTTTCACCATGACTCCAAGACGCACACCAGTGTTTCACCCCAGAAGCTGCACGTTTTCACCACAACGATCAATTTCTCGATCCTGAGGAATCCTGACAAAGTTCCCAGAGGGTCACAGTCTAGTCGGGGGAAGAGGAGACGAGGGGAGTGATGAGGAACGGTAGAGAGAGAGAGGTCAAGGTAGGAGGTGAAGGCAAGCCGGTGTCGGGGGAGAGGAGAGAGTTGAGGAAGGTGAAGAGGTGACACCATCCATCTGGCCCCCGATGCAGGAGGGCAGCAAGTGTTCGGCTGCAAGTCCGCTGGGAATTTCCCTTCACAGCACCGACCTCTTCTTCTTCTGGTCCCTTTGAATGGAAAGGGCACTCTGTTGTGTGTTTACAAGTCTGGGAGGTCTTGGCATGTTGAAGCACACAACTAGAAGTTAAATTAGTTCAATAGTAAGAGAGCACCAACAGTGCAGGGGAGTTCACTAAAGTTCACTAAACCCTAAACTTTGGCAAAGTCCTTCCATCCAATACCATTTACTACCTTCAGAAACTTCCAAACCCTGTTAAATGGACTATCTGGGGCCAAGTGGAAGCAATGACACTGATTGACAAGATATTAATCGATCAATGTGATAAATAATTATACAGAGACGCAGTGTAGAGGGAAATTTACCATACCAGTTTTCATTGATCCCTTGATTATATTTACATGTTTAAAGGTTTTTGCCAACTATTGGTTTGAACTGATTTATGAACGATGAGAAACCTGAGGCCCACAGTGATAGCCATAGTTGTTTTGGAATATGCTTTGTGAATAATGCTAATTTTAAATCTTGTTATTTCAGTATGTCTAACTGGATGGTGGATGTACTTCAGATGAAATTGTTTGAAATTACAATGCACAGTATTGACTGAGAGTGAAATTCTATGTGATTCCATTCTATGTGATGTGTTTCCATGTGATTACAACACCACAATGATTAAAAATGAGGTTCACCTGGCAATCTACCTGTTCCCTGTAAATAAGGAACGTATTCCTTCATTTGTACACACTGATGAAGGCCGGATGGCCGAAAACGTTCTGTGACAGATGAACAATTAAATCAAGAGAATGATATATTTCTGAGTGCGACCCTGTCTTCACAAAATGGTTATATGCATCTAGAATAACGCACCAGGTGGTCAGAGCGTAGTGGCATCCCTCCATACCAGTTTTCAGGCATCAAAAGTTATGGAAATGTGTGTAGGCCATGGACCAGCACTTCCCTCAAGCATCTCTTTAATGCTGCTAGACAAAAGAGGAGCTTGGCTGACACAGGAGCGAAAATTTTGTCATTTGTCATTTTTTCCCCTTTCCTTTTCCACATTTGAAAGAGATCTTTGTTTCAAGGTTTTTTTCCCTTCTTTGGAAAGACTAAACAAGAAAATAAAATCCTGAATCCATTTTGCATCGGAAGCCTGTTTCCTAGCTTGGCAACTCCCTCGTCAACGGCTTGTTCTCGCTCAGAGAAACAATCGAGCCAATCAGATTCTTTGTGGGCAGGTCTAAAGTTTGAACCATTTGTCCAACTGTTTTTCATTGGCGTTTTGGAAGAATAGATTTGTTGAAATCACCTCCTTTTTTTCTCAAGTATGTTTTATTAAAGAAGGATTTCAAGATGTAGGACATGACAACGCAGTCTACATTTTCATTTGAGAAAAACAAAGCAAAAGAATACAACAGATAATATCCAACATAAATAAACACAAAAAAATACTCTAAACACACCCACCCACCCACCCTCCCTCCCTTTCTGCTCAATACATAGTATATGACAATAAAGGTTGCAATGGAAAATAATAGAAAACAAAAGGTGAAAAGTAATAATGGGCAGTCGACTACATGACTCTCTATTTTTCAGGGGAAACCTTATTTTTTCAAGGTGAAGGGTATCAGTCATTTCATTGAGCCACAGCTTAAAAGTGGGAACTTGCTTCTTCTTCCAGAATGTCAAAATTATTTTTTTAGCTGTAACCAGACCACAGGAAAGAAGTTGCTGCTGTGCTCTTTTTAATACAGATGTGGAATCTGAGGTTCCCAGAACGATTGAGACAGGATCTGGTTCAGTGTGGATATTAAGAATATCAGAGAATGTTTAAAAATTTTTTGTCCAATATCTCTCTATCCTGGGACAGAGAGCGAAGCTATGGAGGAGATTTGCCTCTGCTATATTGCATTTGTCACACTGTGAGGAGATGTCTGGAAACAGCTTGTGAAGCTTTCATTTTGAATAGTGGAGTCTGTGGATAACCCGGAACTGAATGAGACAATGCCTAGAGTTGATAGAATAAGCATTAATCTCTTTAAGGCTCTCTTCCCAGGTCTCATCGGGGATCCGCATCCCCAGCTCATTTTCCCATGCAGTTTTGATTGCTGTCATAGAGGGGGGATTGACAGATTGTAATGAATCGTAAAAGTGTGACATCTTTCTGTCACGACCCGCATTTTGGAGAAGGCACCTATCTAGAAGTGAGGGTGAAGCACTTTCAGAAGAAGGTGAGTGGGTGCGCACATAGTTTCTGATTTGCAGAAACCTGAAAAAATTACTCCTAGGGAGGTTGTACTTTTCTTGCAACTGAGCAAACGAGGCAAAGGTTCCACTCAGGTAAAAGTCACCAATTGTGTGAATACCCAAGTCTCTTCACTGCAGGAATCCATTATCAAGTTGGGATGGTGGGAATGAAGGATTCCCAGCTATGGGGAGCAGGAAAGAGAGCGAACTGATCCCGAAATGTGTCTTAATTTGTTTCCAGATTCTGATCATGCTATGTATAATGACGCTTCCACTATAAACAGCTTTATCTAAGGTGACTGGAGACAGGATCACTGCACCCAAATTATATGGGCGGCATTGCTCCCGCTCCAGCTGCAGCCAATGAGGGGGTTCAGCTGAGTTATCTAACCACATTGAAATTATTTTGATATTGGAAGAAATCACCTCCTTAACCAACAAATAACCATGGATGTAGAGGCTAACTGGCTGCAGCATCATGTGACTGAAGTGACGTCAGAGCGGACGGATACATCAGTCACTAGAGATTGGTTCAGATATGTCAGTAGTGATCGGTTCAGATACGTCAGTCACTAGAGATTGGTTCAGATACATCGGTCACTAGTGATTGGTTCGGGGAAAATCAACCCCCCCACACAGAAAACGGCTAATGAGGATGAAATCTCAGGCTGAATAATGGAGTGGGAACCAGATGGACGTTCAGTCTGAATATGCTGTCTTTTCACCCTGTGACAAAGGGTGAGGAGGGGTGAGCGCACTATAGGTGACGCTATCCACTTAGCCTGCAGCTGAGAGATCATGGTAGGGAACCTGCAGGAGATAGGCGGGGGGAGGAAGACGAGGAGGAAGAGGGTGAGGAGGTGACACTGACACCAAAGATGAGGTCCCAGGAGGTCTTGGTGTGTGACATTACCAGGTGAGAGAGGAGGGGAGAGGATGTGAGGAGGTGAAAATAGCAGAGATGATGGAGAGTAAGGGGTGACGTCTAATTAGCCTGCTGCAAGAAGGTCAGGGGGAAGGGGTGAAAATGAGTTAAGGAGGGGTGAGGATGGGTGAGGAAGGGTGAGGAGGTGACACTATCTAGTTAGCCTGCGGCTAAAAGGTCATGATAGGAGGAGGAAGAGGCCAGTATCTCTGCCTATCATGCATTCTGCACTCTTTTACATTACATTACATTTTGTCATTTAGCAGACGCTTTTGCCCAAAGCCACTTACAATAAGTACATTTTGTCAACAGTGGTCAAACCAACCGTGTAACAGTCTTCATCAGCTAAGCCTTCAATAAGAATAAGTAGCATTTGTATTATTATTATTTTTTATCATTTTTATTTATTATTTTTTACATTTTATTATGGGTAAAAGGGGAAAAAGAATAAATAGTTTCATCTAAACTAGTTTCAGCTAAACTACTCTACAAAACTACAAAAATACGTTCACATTGGACTTTGGATTTTTCTTTTTGAATTGGTTAAAGATTGATGCTGCAGCTAGTCCATGATCAAATTTTTAAGAAGTCCGAAAATAAATCTGAGTTAGTCAAGCTAATTTTATGCAAACTTGAAATGTCGCAAAAAAGAAAATGCGAATGAGACGAGTTTCCATCAGCTGTTTCAAGCTGGGAAAAAACGCTTACTGAATGTAAAAAAGAGAAATACATCCATGAGAAAAATGAAATATCTTTGAAGAATTGATTAGTATTGGTCAAGTTGTTATTGTTCTTTAGTGATGGCTAATGTTTCTTTGACGAAAACAAAGAAATGCACTATGGGCAATATTTTATCAAGCTCGGGGAATCAGAAAGAGTGGAGAGAAGAGGAGGTGAAGGCATCCAGCTGGCCAAAGGCTAGAAGGTCATCACTATCAGGGAGGAGGAGTAGAAAATAGATTAAGTAAAAAGATGAGGGACAAATGGGGCAGAGCGAGGAGGTGACAGTGTTCGGATAGCCCAGTGGGAGGAGGTGAGGCAGGATGAGGAGTGACAGTGAGAGGGGTAAACAGGGGCAAAGAGGAGCAGCAGAACAGAGCAGAAACATGGAGGAGGCATCAGTATCTAGTTGACTTGCTGCTAGAAGGTCAACGCTATCAGAGGGGAGGAGGGAACAGAAAAAAGTATGAGGAAGGGAATGACGGATGGGGCGGGATGAGGAGGTGACAGTATCGAGTTAGCCCACCGGTGGGAGGAGAGGAGGGGAGAGGAGTGACAGGGAGAGGAGGAGACAAGAGAGGCAGCAGAGGTGAGGAGGAACATGGAGGAGGAGACACTATCTAGATGATTTGCTGCGAGGGGTGAATTTAGAAAAAAAAAAAAGGATGAGTAAGAGAGATGGAGGAAGCATGGTGAGAAGGGACAGTGTCAGTTAGTTAGGAGGTGAGGAGGAGGAACAGGGGGAGGGGAAAAGGTGAAGAGAAACATGGAGGAGGAGACACTATCTAGATGATTTGCTGCTAGGGGTGAATTTAGAAAAAAAAAAGGATGAGTAAGAGAGATGGAGGAAGCATGGTGAGGAGGGACAGTGTCAGGAGGTGAGGAGGGACATGAGAGGGGTAAGTAGGGGCAAAGGTGAAGAGAAACATGGAGGAAGTGACACTATCTGGATTGAAGTTTTAGTTCAACATTTCTCAGAGGCAGAGCTGCTCTGGAGGCAGAAATAATCTCATTGGTTAAGTTAAACATCAGTGGGCGGAGCCAAAGAACCACAGTTTTTTGAGTGCAGAGGTAGCTAACTGGTAAACTTGAAGGGCAAAATAGTTTGAACTTGAAGGTCAGCTAGCTATTTTTTCAGTTAGTAGTGCTAGGCTTCATAATATTAGCTTCCTCCTCTCTTACATCTTATTTTTGTTTTACCCTTTTCACTGGGTTTCAGTCTAACATTACATAGCCAGAAAAACTGGTTCTTTGGCTCCGCCCACTGAGATGAGATTTATAGGGAGCCGAAGCCGAAGTGTAGGCCGAAGCCTTCCCCTTGTTGACTAGCGGGGCTAAGTGGCTAACACAATTGTTTTTATTGATTTCTTGTCTGTCTTCTAACTAAACTAAAAGCAATGAATGGTGTTGAGATTCACCTCTCAACTCACTACGCAGCATGAGCTTTTAGACGATTTGCACATTTCTGTTATTTTAGAAACTTACAGAAAAGACTTTGTAATGATGGAGAACTCCAACGTAGAATGAACCAACTGTTGACAGCAGCTGATCCTCCAGCAGGGAGCAGACTGTCTCATGGCAGGTTTTCACCTGTTCTGATGCACTTTGGACTTCACTAAAGTCTGAGTTCAGGCTCATGATGGAACTGAAGACATTTTTTCACTGTAGTCTGTAAAGCTGCAGCTAGCTAGCTAGCTACTTTAGCTTGTTCCCTTTCTTCGTTCTTGTAAATAATACTGAATGGATTTTTGTGAAATTAAGCCGAGCGAGATGTGTTGATGCTTCCTACAACATATTTCAAAATGAAAGCCATATGCTTTTTAGATCTAAAATTTTAATTAAATTAGAACTAAAACTCCAATCTGCCGAGTGATCTTTCCTCCACATTTCTCCTGACTCATGTAAGCTGCTCTCAGATGTAAAAGGTGAAATGAGGATGCGGGGAGGAAGAGGAGAGACGAGGAAAGGTGAGGAGACAGAAGCTATTTAATCTGACTTCTTAGGAAGTGGAGTGTATCAGAGGAGAGGAGAGAGGAGCAGTGAGGAGTTTCTATCTGGGCTGATTAATCTGCGGAGAGCTGCCTGTATCAGAGGAGCTGGATCAATGAGAAGTGGAGGAGCAAAGAGCAGGAAGAGCTGTAGTGGATAAGCTTTGTGACCGGGGTGAGAAATTACCTTTTTCAGAGGGCAATTTCTGTCCCTTTGATCTGATTTTAAGGGACTTTTTGTTCCTTTCTGGGGGCAATTTTATTTAACTATGAAATAAAGCATTGCATTGCATTGCATTTTGGCAAATAAAAATAGCACCGGTGCCATTTTCCCCTCTCTGTTCCCAGCCAGTCCGTCTTCCTTGCCTCAGTTGTTGAGTTTTTTAACTGTATTTTTTTGTTGTTGTTGCTGCAGTGGTTTGTATTGATCCATATTTTCTCCTGCTGCTGGCTGCGGGGTTTAGATTTCTGGCTTTCAAAACTCACTTTCCGGTCTCTTTTACTCTTTTGGAACAAAAACTCCCCACACATTGGTGTTTCAAGACTGTCCCAACACCCAAACTGAAACTTAAAGGTCTCATATCATGTATAGCAGGACTCCCCTTGCCTCTGTGATGATAAAGGAGTTGGATGGTCTATCTAAACATGGTGAAAGTATCAAAATGCCAACTAAATCCACACAATCCATATTAGAAAAGTGAGCCTCTAAACGAGCCGTTTGGACTTCGCTCATTATCATTTTTGTAAGAAATAATAGACTAACAAAGTGTTTTTTTCAAAGCGGTTGAGCGGTTGTCATTGTTTATTACCGGAGAGTTTTCCCTACCTGTAGCCGCCGGGCCGCGGCGTCTCACGTTTCACTCTTCAAATGGTTAGCCAATCGGAACAGAGGGGTCGTTAATATTAATGAGCCTTAAAGACACGGCGACAGAAACAGCCTGTTCTTGGTAAGGCTCAGAGAGATGCTGGAAAATGAACGTGGAGAAATGGATTGAGAGTGTTTTTGGTACATGACACCACACACACAGCTTTGAATGGACCTCAAGACACAAAATAAAACTCTGGACAGGAGAATATGGACCTTTAAGAGTAAAATCCAGTGTCAAGTCAAGTGTCTCCTAAACAGCAGCGAGCGTTTACATTTAGTTTGCTGACGTCACCTGACAGGATTTCTGGGTAATGAAGTTCTCAAAATTCAAACAGCCACTTCATGCTGCCATTTTCATAAAAAAAAAGTTTACACATTTTTAAATATGATTACTTCATTATTATTAATTATATTTATATTAACATTACAACTACCACTAATAATATTTTATTATGAATATTTATAGTATCTATTTTGATTTATGTCCCCTTTAGCCTACTGTACATCAGTGTGTGAGGGTCAGTTTTACACACATCCACTGACACTTGTTTATAGGCGTTTGGTCGATGCCCTTATCTGAAGTACAGTACAGTTCATGTCCTAGAGCAGTGACTCTCAACCTTTTTCATACCGAGGACCCTAATTTAGTCCACATTAGAGCCACGGACCCCCATTTGATGAGATTTTGTCTCCTGGAACCAAATCTGAGAATATTTTTATTGTCAGATATGATTTTGTCCAGAATTCCATGACTATCTGTATTGTAGGTAGAGAGATAACAGAGAAACTATGATCAAAACATTCCCCAAGGACCCCTGGTGGTCCCTGGACCCCAGGTTGAGAACCATTGTCCTAGATGACCAACATTACAAGCAGGAAATCATAAGTGTGACAGTGCGCGGGTTAATAGACAGAACAACATCTCCCTGTGACCCTGTAACGATCATGTCTGACAGAAAAGCAGCAGAAGAAGTGCCAAGGGACGGAGAGATGAGGACAGAAGAAGAAGAAAGGAGGTTTTCAATCTTCAGACGAGACCGTGTTAGAGAGAGAAGAAGAGGAAGATGAGGGGGACGGAGGGGTGTGATCAGGCTGGAGAGCGGAGTGAAGTGCTGCTTCAAGAGACCAGTTTTCAGGTTCAGATGGAAGACGGACTGTGAAGGTTATTCTGCCACCGGGGAGCCAGAAAATGGCAAATTCAAAGAAATATTCCATTATTATACACAGGACACACACAGGAGCTATTTATCACACAGAATTTAATGCTCAACAGCACTTTAGACACTTGAGACACTTTTAATAGTTTGATTTTTTTTTTTTATATATATTTATTTATATTGCCTTATTACCTTTCCTGTACTGCCTTGGCATTCTTCTGCAAATTGCTGCTGTGACACCCAAATTGCTGTGACAAGACATTCAAACATCACATAATGGACAATCCACAATATCAACAAAACAAAATAAAATAAAAATAAGAGGGAAAAAAATAGTTCTCTCACATTCACCTCAAGAGTAAATGGTTAAAGCAAATAATAGAATAAGTAAACTAGGTATATATCAGTATATATAACTGCCCAATACTACTAGTGCACAGTGAAGCGTTACCTAAGTTAGCACTACAAATATAATCAATCTTCACATACAGAATATCATATGTAGCCTAAACTGATTTCTTTCTGAATGATTGCTGTTCTTCATTTCTTTTTAAAACTGATCTGACTAGTAATCTGGGTTAAATGTAGTAGTAGCTTGTTCCAGTCTGACATCGCCCCCTATACATTACAGTCTTCTTTAAAGCATTGGTTTTAGGTGAAGCTAACGTGAAGTGTCCCATAAAGGCATGGTCTGGTGTCATCATAATATCTATCATTGGTGTGTGTTAGCTGTGAATATAAGTGTGTAGGTTTTCTTAAGGCACAAATGTTTCTTATGTACTGGACCAGGCTGCATGCCAGCCTCTCTTCCACCCTCATCCATTCAGGTTTGTTTGGAATCAACAGAAGAAGAAGAGCTGGGTAGTTTGCATGAGCAGCGACAGCCACCATGACTGAACAGACAGAGATAACAGGCCAGTTATCCTCCGGAATGAGAAAAATACACCAGCAAACAAAATGGGTCCAAAAATGCGAGCTATATTGCCAGTGGCAGTTTTTAACAGTGTTAAATGGGTTTAGGGTGGATTTTCCCTTTAACTAACAACTAATTGATGATGAGTAAATTTCCACATTACACATAACACATTATTTAAAGTGCTTTAGGGTGGATTTTTCCTTTCAAGTGTAAATGTGGCCTGTGAATTTAAATTAATATTTAAACTGAAGTCATTAAATAAGAATAATGACCTATATGGGATGAGTAGTGTTTCCAGCTAAAGGACACAAACCACCATAACAACCCCTTTGTACCCAGAATATTATTTACTTTACTTTACTTTAAAACCAAGGTTACAAAGTGCTTCACAATTTAAAAACTATAATTATAAACATAACGATACATATCACACGAACAAAAACAGAATAACAGACAATTTTAAGACAAAATGACAGCAAAAATAAATCACCTTCAAGAGCCAATGATATGAGCCAATAGTCAAAAAGATTTTGAGCTTGTGAAATGATTTTTGAAAATAATTTGAGACTTGCAGTTATATATCAATCCGTGCTTGTAACCTGGATGTCACATGAACACATTCACAAAACTATATCTGTTTGCTCTGATTTTTTTTTTTTTTGCAACGTCACATTTGTCCACAAATGTTATTTACACATTCACAAAATGTTGTTTCCAACTACAAATCTTGTCTACTCATTTACACATAATTTTTTGTTTGCTTAAATCTTTTTTTTTTTACACATTCACACATTCAAATACATTCATGCAAAATGTTTTCACATATACAACTGCAAGTCTCAAATTATTTGCAAAAATCATTTTACAAGCTCAGAATCTTTTTGACTCTTTATTGAGCCCATACAGTGAAAGCTGGGGAATAAAACCTGTAGAGTCAGTAGAGTCTGTTTCTTCTGTTTTCTATCAGACAGCTCCGTTATGAGCAAAGCTTCCTGTTCTTCTGCCTCGCCGCCATGTTGACGCTCACAACAAACCAACACACACACACACACATCTATCAGCAATAATTCTGTTTTGCTTAGGACTACGACGTTTTAAAAAAAATAATCAGCGAGTCTGATAATTTGATATCAAGAGGAAGGCTGTTCCAGGGTCAGTTCCTTCAGCTGATTGGTTTACTGCAGGAAACTGTGCTGCAGGTGAGTTTCCTCAGAGCGGAGCACACACTTTATTCATAATAACATTCATAGGCATGAACGGCTGCTGAAGAGGCCTGTCACACTGTGGAGCACACACACACACACACACACACACCGTACACAAGCCACACACAAGTACACATTCATACACAAAAATACACACACACACACACATTCACGAGCTCATGCACACACTAATAGTTTAAAATACTGTAAGTACAGAAGCCGCACACACACACACACGGACATTCATACACAAAAATACACACACATACAAAAACACACACGTACGCATATATGCACACACACACACACACACTCACAAGCATACAAAAATACACACACGTACATACAGTATGTGTCTATATACACACTCACAAGCACACGTACACACACACGCAAACGCAGGAATACACACACAAGCACACGTTAATGCACAAAAACACACACACACACACACACACATATACACTTAAATGTATCTATACTCACACTCACAAGCACACGTACGCACACACAGCTGCAGCACACACACACACACACACACACACACACACACAGACAGAAACCTGTAAAAGGGATTCATAGCCAACCTGGAAATGCAAATGAGGAACAGCGACTCGAACATGAAGCTGAAAGAATTCTGCTAGTTTGCATACAGAGAGGCTGATGATATACGAGGAGGTAATCACTGTTTCACTTCCCTGGAGAAAGAAAGAAGGAGAAGAAGAAGAGAAGCCTGTGTGTGTGTGTGTGTGTGTGTGTGTGGTTCAGTCAGAGTGAGACCTGCCTGGGCGCCGGCTCCTCTTCCAGTAACTCCACTCAATCAATCACAAAGCGGCCGACGGCGATTTGAAATGGACTTCTTTCTCAATTTTCACAGAGAAGCGTTTCATGTGACGCAGGAAGCTGCAGCCTACAGTCCTACAGCAGGGGAGGGGGGTGGGGGGGGGCTCCGTTTGTTGCCATAGCAATATCAGCTTTAAACCGCTGGTGGCTGGAGTGTGTTTGTTGCCAGGTAAAGTGAAGTTGGAGAGTGTTTGGTGAAATGATTCGCCACAGTGACTCTAACAGGAGAACTGCCAACTGCTTTAGATAGAAGCTGAAGATTTAAGGCCCATTCACATCTAGAACGATAACTATAAAGATAACTATAACTATAAAAAGATTCAAATCGTTATAAGTAAATAGTATGTCTGTGTTCACACTACAACTATACTGAACAAAAATATAAACAAAACACTTTTGTTTTTGCTCCCATTTTTCATGAGTTGAAATAAAAGATCTAAGACTTCTTCTATGCACACAAAAGGCTTATTTCTCTCAAATTTTTTTCACAAATTTGTTTAAATCCGTGTGATAAAACTGCACATTTTAGAGCGACCTTTTATTGTGACCAGCCCAAGGCTCACCTGTGCAATAATCATGCTGTTTAATCAGCATCTTGATATGCCACACCTGTCAGGTGGATGGATTGTCTTGGCAAAGGAGAAGTGCTCACTAACACGGATTTAAACAAATTTGTGAACAAAATAGAGAGAAATAAGCCTTTTATGTGCATAGAAAAAGTCTTAGATCTTTTATTTAAACTCATGAAAAATAGGAGCAAAAAACAAAAGTGTTGCGTTTATATTTTTGTTCAGTACATAACTATAAAAACATCCAAAATGACAACTATAACTATATTCTTGGTTCCATCTCAGAGCGATTTTTCTGGCGGCAGAGACAACGATAAAACATTTTCAACGGGACGGGTTGGGAGAGTTCAGTAGTTCAGTGCAGTGATGGAGCTGCTGCTGAGGAACTGATTGACAAAGACCATCGGCTCTAAAAATGTTGAAAAGAAATGTGATGAACCGGTCGGGATCAGAACAGCTGTTGGGATTAGCGGTGAGGCTGTTTACTGACCTGGAAGCTAGTTAACTCGCTACCTTTTGCTAGCATGATGCTAAGAAAACAGCATAATCTCTTGGCCAACCTGACCGCAAATGCGCTATTATGCTGTTTTTAATATGACTGGGAGGGAACAACATGAGTCTCCAGTATCCTGTTGAAACCCGTTCAGCCTCGGTGACGTTCAGGTGTTTCTCTCAACATGGGCTACAGGAGACTTTACTCTTTGATCCACAGTAGATGTGGTGCAGAGTCTCCTACTGGTAAAGAAATGAACAGCTTCACTTGGTGACCCTTAGCTCTCATATAAACAAAGCATAATAATGTTATGAAAGTGCCATAACAGAGCATTATTATCTGCCATCTCCTCTCTCTTTTGCGGCAATGCATGAACCCAAATCCTTCGGCTCTGTCGTTAATTACTTTAGAGAGCGAGTAAAATAAAAGCACATCATCATCAGCATATCATTATAGTAGAAGGATGAAAGAATATCGCTGTTGTCCTGTGAAAACCTCTCAGTAGAGTCTTGGGTCGTGTCTCTTCCTCCATGATAAAACCCCCAAAATCAGTGATTCTGTGATCTGTTGCTCCGGTATAGAGGAGACTGGAGAATTGTGTTTTTGTCTGAAAAAGTGAAACAGTCTGAAAAAAAAAATCACACTTCTAGCACATAAAGGAACAGAACAAAGCAGATTCTGACAATATGGAAAAAACGATTATCTCACCCTTTCTTCGCCTATTTTGCAATTATTGAGAAAATTATTTTCTCCGTTGCATCGCTTTCCATCAGTTTCCTCCACTTGTTCAGACTGAAAGGTTTAATAAAAATAAAGAAAGAGATTCACTTCAAAACAATTCAGCAGCAGGACTAGTTTTTTTTTTAATATATTGTCAGAATCTGCTTTGTCGGCGTTCCTTTATGTGCTAGAAGTGATTTTCAGACTGTTCCTCCAGACAATGGCAGTGAATGGAGAGAGAAAAAAAACACAATTCTCCAGTCTGCTCTACCGGAGCAACAGATCACAGAATCACTGATTTTGGGGTTTTATCATGGAGGAAGAGACACGACCCAAGACTCTACCAGAGGCACACAGAGATTTAACTCCAGTTTTGGTGATTATCATGTTTTAAAGTAACTAGAATTTATAACCTCCTCCTCTCCTCTCCTCTCCTCTCTCCTCTCCTTGTCTCCTCTCTTCTCCTTGTCTCCTCTCCTCTCCTCTCCTTTTCTCTTCTCCTCTCCTTGTCTCCTCCTCTCCTCTCCTTTCCTCTCCTCCTCTCCTTTCCTCTCCCCTCTCCTCTCCTCTCCTCTCCTTGTCTCCTCTTATCCTCTCTCCTCTCCTTGTCTCCTCTCCTCTCCTTGTCTCCTGTCCTTGTCTCCTCTCTCCTCCTTGTCTCATCTCCTTGTATCCTTTCCTCCTCTCCTCTCTCCTCTCCTCTCCTTGTCTCCTCTCCTCTCCCCTCCTGTCCTTGTCTCCTCTCCTCTCCTCTCTTCTCCTCTCCTTGTCTCCTCTCCTCTCTTCTCCTCTCTCCTCTCCTCTCTTTGTCTCCTCTCCTGCTCTCTTCTCCTCTCTCCTCTCTCTCCTCTCCTCTCCTCCCCTCCATGGTGGGACACACAAACACACAAACCGCTCTACAATTAACAGTAGTGTGATAATCTGAATTTTTTATCAATAAATGTGTGTTTTGCTGCTCTGTACTGATACCACACAACAGTGATTTGAACTATGACCGGTTCATGAAAGCTTTAGCATTTTCTGTTCTGAATTTGAAGCAAACGTCTGAACACTTTGCTCCTGTGCTGCTGGTGAAAATGTTTTGACGTTTCAGTGTTAAAAACATTCATCATAAAGACAGAAAATGCTCATGAAGGTTTTAACGGTGAAACGTCAACACACCGGTCTCCCACTGGCACCTGCACTAAAAACATCAGAAAAATCCTCTGCTGCACATGTGATGTGTGCAGAGACAGCAGCAGTGGTTTGTTTGGAATAAATATATTATATATTTTATATATATATATACATATATAAGAACGTAGAAGAAATGTAAGAAGCCGCAGTCCTTTAGTGTCTTTATTGTTCCAGTATGTGCCGACACTGACTACGTTTACATGGACTGCAATAATCTGACTATTGACCTTATTCTAAATAAGACAATATTTTGATTAAGGTGTTTATATGAGTTCCATTCATATTCCTGTTTACATGCTACAGAGCAGAGTCCGATTAGAGACTGAAGACTCACGCCCACATCACGTCCCGATGTCCTGCGTCAGAGGAATTTAACCTGAAACCCTTTCTGTCATGTTGCTGCCGTGGTCGGGACAAAATGTTGGGACTTCTTTTTACCGGTGGCAGCCGTCTTTTCTTCTGTAAACAAGTTGCGCAACACTCTCTGGAAGCTGGAGCATGCGTCGTCAATTGCCGTACGTGTCGCAAAATGCTGCAAAAACTCAGATAGGACGTCACAGAGGGATTAAGGTGTTTACATGTCTGCAATGCACTTCAATAATGAGACTAAGACCGGAATACTCCACGTCTTAATTCGACTATTGCTTACTCCGACTATGACCTTATTCGGGTTAAGGTAATCAGAAAATGCTGTTTACATGGCAGTGTCTTATTCAGAGTATTGTCTTAATCGGGTTAATATCGGAATATTACAGTCCATGTAAACGTGCTCACTCAGTTCAAAACACCAAAGCAATGAGCACTGATCTCCAAAGCTGTCGCCGAGATCACGGAAAACAAGAATCTTAACTTCAGTTGAAGATGTTCCTCTGGGGGTCGAGACAATGATAAGACACTTGGGCTTTTTAAACCGTTTCAAACCGTTTATTTGGGGAAGTAAAGAAAACATGGTGGTCAAGCTAAAGCCCTCCCAGTCTGTCTTAGTTCCTTCTTTGTCTTAATTCCTCTAAAGTTGATATTTTGCACAGTGACGATATGTTTATGAGGAAAAATCTGAAAAATCATGTAGCTCATTTTTGTTAGATATGCAACACCTTCAAAGACTACTTCTTTTTTCTTTCTGTCTCTCTCTCACACACACACACACACACACACTCTCTCTCTCTCACTCTCCCTCATCACATTAACCGTTTGTCAAACTGCATACCGATGTGTTTTCTCTCTCCTAATTCCCTCCCTCTCCCCTTCCAATTCCCTCCTTCCCTCCCACTTTTTCCCCACTCCCAGTAAATATTGATCCACCAAATTACTTCTCAAGGTCGTCGGCGGCATCGTCTCCGTGGCGACCGGCGCGGTGTCACGGTAAGCCCCCCCGAGCCGCCGCCTGTCACGCAGTCGGCTCACGTCATTGGCTGACTTGGCTGACGGCTCCCTGGGTAAACGCTAAAGGTTTTCCCCCGTCCAAACAAATGTCAGGTGTCACCCGGAGCCGGCTGCAGCCACAGGTGGGGTGTGTGTGTGTGTGTGTGTGTGTGTGTGTGTGTGTTCGGTAGGGGGGGGGGGAGGGGGACAACGCCGACCACATGGGGGCAGTGGATGACTGGGAGGGTTTAATTCATGGGAAAACCTGGGAAAAGGAATAAGTAATTAAAGGAGTATGAAGTAATCTGTGGCCAGAAATTCAAAAACTTGGATAGAGAGGGTTGGGAGCATCTTGAGACTCCGGTGTGTGGGGAGTACAGGCTGGAAAGTGAGTTTTGAAAGCCAAGATGGCCAAGTAATCGATGAGTCATTGGTATATTGATCAATAACCCTATCAACCCCCTGCAGGTATATTATGGTCATTTTTTTTGCCACTGGGCAGAAAAAACCCCTGAATTATTTCCCCTTTAATTAAGGTGCTGATGAGCAAAGCAACGATCACCAAGTTTGCCCCAGTGGAGTGCAGGTGTACACACACACACACACACACACACACACACAGAGGCAAAAGTAAATGCAAGGACAGGACACACACACACACACAGAACACAATTATGCACTTAAACACACCAGCTAACACAGACACACACACACACACACACATGGGTAATATGGGTAATATCGGTCCCTCCATGACTGCCTGGCTGCTATTAAGGAATGGATGTCACTTCATTTCCTTCAGTTAACTTCAGACAAAACTGAGGTTCTTCTTATTGGTCCTGATAAGTTTGTCTCTGAAGTGAAACCCTGTGTCGGCCCTCTGGCCACCAAATGACCTTGGTATTATAAGGTTCTATCTGACCTTTTTGTCAAAACTGAGTTAGTCACATGAACCTATTCCATGAGTGCTTGTTGACATATGTGTGGTGTTATTTTTTTTGAAAATAATCATTTTTGCGTCTGTCATTTCTAAAACAAAAGGACCCATCTCCAGTAAACTCAATGGATGCTGAAAATTTTGAAGCTCAATATCTCAGAACTACCCTGAAGGCAGATAGAACCTTATAATTCTAAGCTCACGCGAATGTTTTAAACTCTCCTCAAGAAACCTGAGTGTAATCTTTGACCAGAATCTGAACTTTGACCTTCACATAAACAAGCTGGTGCAAAGCTGCTTTTTCCAACTCTGGAACATCACAAAAATCAAATCAATGCTATCAACCAGAGATCTAGAATTAGTGATCCATACCCTGATTTTTTCACGCCTAGACTACTGTTCCTCACCTGTTCCTCTCTGCTTTCCCCTAGGGTCCCGGCTCATCTGTGCTTTCCTTTTAAACTTGGGTCTCTATCTGTCGCTAATTTTTTATTCATCTTATTTTAAACCTTATTTTGGTTTATGCCTATAATCACAGTTTTAACGTTGTCCTATGATTGTTTTACTCTTTCTGTGAAGCACCTTGAGATTTCGTTGTATTTTAAAGTGTGCTATATAAATAAAATTCATTATTATTTATTATTATTACTGCAATGCTCTTCTCTCCTGTCTCAGCCCAGCAGCTCTGTCCCGCCTGCAACTCACGCAAAACGCTGAACCAAAACCAAAACCAAAACCAACCGTAGATCCCACATCACACCGATCCTCGCTTCCCTTCACTGGCTCCCCGTAAAGTCTAGAATAGATTCCAAGATACTACTTATCTCCCTTACCATTCGAAAGAGAGCAACATTGTCTTTTGTTTGTTTACAAAGTCTTTGTCTGGCAACCTTCCACTGTATTTGTCCTCGCTCTTGAGTTTCCAAGTCGCTCGCAGACACACATTAGATTAGACACACACCGCTTTCAGTTTTTTACGCTCCTGATAGACCGAACAGGCTGCAGGACTCTCTTAGACTGGACCGGTTTGTCTCTATGGAGAAGTTCAGGGCTCTTTTAGAGGACGCATTATGTGGGGATTGCACATGCTTCTCATAGTCTTGTTGTTTATCTGAACCTGTGATTTTCAAGTGATTTTATATGGGGTTTTTTTTGTACTGTAATGTTTGTAATGTGTTTTTTATATCTTGTGCTGTAATCAGGGCGTCCTTGAAAAAGAGAGCTTGCTCTCAACGGCCCTCCTTGAATAAATAAAGGTTTACATACATACATACATACATACACAAGGCCCTACATGGTCTCACCCCTTCATACATTTCCGAACTTTTGCATCCGTATTCCAGCTCTCTAGGCCGCTCAGATCATCCGACCAAGGTCTCTTATACCCTTTTTACACCAAAATTAGCGCTTATATGCAGGTTTTTTAAATGTGGGTAAACCCGCTAAAAAAAGGCGATTGACTCCTTTCACATTGCCAGTAGACGAGTTTGCCTTTCTGTTTTTTTTGTCGTGTGTCACGTTCGATGTCACGAAAGCGATGGAAAACAGGGTTAGCAAACAGCAGAAAGCAGCATGGAGGCCAGTCACAATTTACGGCGATTACTTTTTTATATCTTTTACTTCAGTCTCTCTTTCAAACTCAATGCCGACTGAACGGTGCCACGCCATTGTTCCGACGGCCCGTTATCCCGAATTCTCAAACAAACAGAAGCACATCGCTAATTATTATGCAGTATGACGTCATCGGACCTTACGGGTGCAACATAATTATTATTAACGGTTGGAATTATGCGGCGTTCCATGCAGCAGTGATATTACGATGGTAGTGAGGGCTTAATCCCCTAAGAAGAACAAGCTACTGATGTTAATAATATAAATACCCGTGACTACTGCAGAGTCATTTGACCCGGGAATGAATGCTGATTGGACCCTTTCACACTGAAGACAAAAGCCAGATGTTTGCGGGTGTTAGTGGGTTTTTTGTGAAAGGGGCTTTATTTAAACCCCGCTCCCTCCGCAAATCTAAGAGTGATTGGACTTTTTCCATTAGGACCCCGTCCCTCTGGACCTGCCCCCCCCCCCCCTCTGTTAGATCAGCTGAATCTGTAAACAGCTTCAAAAAACGTCTCAAAACCCATTTTTACCGACTTGCCTGTAATTTATCTTTTTGCATATTGCTGTATATGTATGTTGCTTATTTTCCTGTATTGTATTTTTGTATTTCTGTATCCTGTGAAGCACTTTGTAACTTTGTTTTAAAAAGGTGCTCTCTCTCTCTCTCTCTCACACACACACACACACACACACAGAGGGTGAGAGGCTAATTATACACTTCTTCATGTCCCCCCCCCCCCCCCCCCTTCTTATCCCAGCTATTATCCTTCTTGATATATCACCTTTTCACACGTAAATGACTGACACCATTGAAAGGGCTGCCTCACATTTCGCAAGTGGCACTTTTTCCTCCAAGAATAGATCCCATAATAAGTCTCAGCACAGTCGAGGACAATAGACGGCCTTTTTATCTCCGTAACGACCATCGCCGCCGAAGAGGGCCAATTTCCGTTTCTCCACACTCTACAGTGTTCCCATTGTGTTTTACCGTATAGAAACGACACGGCATTTACACAGAGAACCACCCTGACACACACACACACACACACACACACACACACACACACACACGGATCATACGGTGATGAGGCTGCTGATACATGTAGATGACGGGTAATGCCGGGAATCATGGGTAATATTCCCTGTAAAGGTGACAACGCTTCATTCAACAGAGAAAGAAAAAAAAAAGATTTGCTGCTGTACAATTCGGGTTGGAAATGAACCTATTTTTTCCCACAGTGCAGTGAGTATTTTCTGCTTTTCTAAATAGAATCAGCCTGTCAGATTCTAAATAGAATCAGGCAGACTTCCTCAGTGAAAATAAAAATGCCCTTGGAATAGCGGTTTCATTTCTGGCAGTGACTCAGTATCTTTCAATACACCTTTCAGTCCACAGAAAGCCTTTAACACTGAAGCAACGCTGTACCCCCCCTCCCCCACCGGATTTACATACAGAGTAAATAATATGGGAGTTTAGCTCAAGGAGGAGGAAAAACTGAATGAACCACAAGAGCGTCATTTTTAACAACAACAGCGTCCATTCGCAAAGATAGTTTGCATCAGTAAGTTTTCACACCTGTAGTTCGTTTGCTTTGTTCCGAATCAGCGACTAATTTGAGAATTTTCAGATTTTCAGATTTCAATTGTCAGAATTTTCATTTTTCTGGAAAAAAAACTAAACCAAACACAGGAACACAATGGAGGCTTTCGCACCAGCAGCAGGACAGGTTCTTCTCTTTGCTGTTATTCTCTGGTTTTATTCCAGTGTTTATTGCATGAGCAGAATATTGAATCTGAACGTGAATCAAGTCTGCGTCTGAAAACAACGTGTTGCTGCGTTTGATTTGACAAAGACTCTCTGCCTCCAGACTCCTGTGGAAGACGAGCTCTAATGAGCCTGCAGTCACACGTTCACCCACCGAGTCCTGCTCAGAAGATGCATCAGGTCAGTCTGATTAGGTGACATTACAGGCCTTGGCATGTTTATCATAGAGAGACCGGCCTCTCCAGATGGTCTCAGTCCGCTTGTTCTGGTCCACACCCGAGAGCGACTGCTGCGTTCAGATCTGCCCAAACAAACCGAACTTGGGGGGGGGAAACGCTCCAGAGTCCCAAATAAAAGCTCAGAACGAACAAGGTGTGAAAAAGCCCTGAGATTCCCAACTCCACTTGCTCCACTCTTGATAAGTTGCTATACAATTTAACTTGGAGGAATAAACCTAATATAAAATGGCAACAAGCCTGGATCAAACCAAGTATGCAATTACAAATTAAGTGAAAGAAGTCTCAGTGTTATACTTGTAATAACGTCACATCAAAATACATTTGTAATGCTAATGTAAACTGTAGCTTCTCTCCCATGAAGCAAGAAACGATTTTGTAAGTGTATTTACAGTGAACTGTTGACTGAATGGGCAGTGTGTGATCCTTCGTCTTCATCTTCATCTTCGTCCCGTCGCCTGTGAGCAGCTTTCTGAGCACTCGTTTAGTCTGAACTGCCCTGATTGCTCTTTAGTTTTTTTTGGGGGGGGTTTCCAGTCAGCCAAGTGTTGGAAAAACACAAAACACTATTTTCAGAAGTCATTAAAAGTAGTCGAAAACCTTTTCATTCGCTGCCCGAGTCACACCCGTGACCTACAGGATTGCGGTAGCCGTGAGACTTTTCTTTTTAGAAATGGACAAATAATAACCATCATTTGTGAGGAGTGATGGAAGGAGGCATGGGAAGAGGGAGAGCGAGCAAAGGGCAGAGCGAGGAAATCATTTTAATTGTACGGGACAGAGGAAACCTGCTCATTGTGGCAAAGGTGGTGCGCAGTTCCTCTGCCTGCTTAAAGTGGAACGGACAGCCTGATCCTCTGTGGCTTTCCACTGGGACAGAGGGAAGCAGAAAGCGTGCCAAAGTGATGCAGAAGGTGTTTAAAAATGTTCCAGTTTCTCAGCAATTGACGACATTCATGAGAAAGTGCAAAATGAAAAGCATTAGACGATGCTGTAAGATGCAAGAACTATGGATCTTAGACTGAATACTTTACACAAGAAGCTAAACTCTGCCTTAAAGAGCTGCTGACACTAAAAGAATTTCATCAGTCTGGGTTTTAGTGGAGAGTTTTAGTGTCCTGTGATGGTCTGAATGCTGTTTCAGAGGCTTTTCCACCCTGACAAGAAGAAAACTCTGGGGAAAACACTGAATACTTGTATTTTTTTTTTAAATAAAAACATTTAAAGACAATGAATAACACAATATTGGCAGCTTCAATACGAAAATATTGGTATCATGGTAGACTTGAAAAACCCATACTGGTCAAAGGCTAATATACAGTAGCTAATTTTCAATTCCAGTCCTTTGAGCAGATTGTAGAAAGAGAAAGAAAACCCCAAACCCAAGTCTGTGTAAAGCCTGACATGTAACGATAAAAATCATGCTACTGCCATCTGCTATTGGCTGATCTTTGGTGCCAGGTGATGTGACCACCTGTTGTACTCTATAGCAGGTGACATCACTTGGCACCAAAGATCAGCCAATAGCACACGGCCATTTCAGCAGCATGCTTTTTACCTTTAGATGTCAAGCTTTACACAGGTTTGGGTTTGCAGTTGCAGGGCGGCAAACTAACATTTCAGTCCACTGGCCACAGTGGCTGGCACATCCCAAACTTCACCGGCCACTTCACCAGTCACTGTTTTACCAGCCAACAAGATGTTAAGAATAGAATAGGACTCCAAATGATGGTTGGTTACCTTCCAAAGTGGCTGCTGGAGCAAATTGACCTACCACAGCATTTACCAGCAGGCGGCTTGTGATAATTTCCCATTTATTTTGACATTTCCGAGAAATTTATGCCATTTATTTATATGAAAGATTTGCAGATTGTGTAAAAGAGAGAAAGAGAGTGTTTTTGACGCCTCCGTTGCCAGGGCGGCGGACTAACGGGCCAATCAGAGGCCATCAGGCGCCGCGTGATCGGCCTTAAATGCCGCCGTCGTCGTCTGGCATCCGGCTCGCTCGTTTCAGCGGCCGAGGAGTGGATGGACTGTCAGTGGCTCTGCGTGCGGCGCGTCCCACTGAGCCACTCGCCATACTCACCGCGGTGTTTCACTCTGTTGCCACGCAACTACCTGTTAGACTCTTTATATGACGGCTCACTCAGCTGGAGGAGAGCAGGTTTTATGTGAGGGTGATTGGTGAGAGAGGGAAGGAGAGAGGAGCAGCATTGTAAGGGTGATAGATGGATAGATAGGGGGAGCGTGGATGGCTGGATCAATAGCTGGATGGATGGAGTCACAGATAAATAAAGGGAGACGGGTTGCATAGTCAAAGGTTCTGTCTGTTGCTGTGTAATAAGTAGCATTGAAAGCGTAATCGATAGATGGATGGATGGATAGATAAATGGAAAGATAGAGTTGGAGCACTTCTGTTTTTCCGTAATGCATTGTAAGAGGATGATCCTGCTATAAAATGAGGAAAACTCTGTCTGTCTGTCTGCATCCATTTTGCTCCTCGATGGGTTGGCCAATCAATCTGAAACTGCACATGGGCATTGAGCATTGGCATAGGCAGGGACTGACGAAGCTGATTTTTCCATTTTCCCAAATTTATGCTGTTTATGCGCATTTTTGGCAAGTCTGCGCGGAGTTGTGGCGCGCGCATCCCCGGGTCTGGACTAGTCTGCATTAAGGTCAGTTTATAGTTCAGCGAGTTATGATCGTCTCCACCGGCGATGATCATATTCTATCGTCGGGCACAGTGACATGTTGTTTATACTTCCAGCGACAGGCGATCTGTCGCCGTTGCGATGGTCGCTGAGACTTAAATTGGATTGAACTTTGACCCCATCGCTGGCTCAGTTGTCATGACAACATTTCAATCAGGAGAGACTAGGTAGAATGTGCGATGAATATTTTTACTGAATAAAACAATTAGAGTTTGGCGTAGGCTCCATGATGACACGCCTCCCATGATGACGTTAGGAGGGCGTCGGGAATGCGATCCCTCTGGAGCCATGACGTTGGTGGTGGCAGGGGAGGAGGAGGGGCGAAACGGCTGGAATGACAGTGACTGAAAGACAGCATGCACATTCGTGAGTAGCGTAATGACATAGTAAATGACGTGTATATACTCTCGACCACTTAGATGATTGGTTCTGCGAGAAAAGAGAGGGAAAGAGATGGTTTGCATGGATTGGATATAGAAAGCGAGGGAATGCGTTATATAACAGTGATTGGATAGAGAGAAGTTTGAATGAAACTAGGGGAAGAGAGGGGCGGAGATAAGTAGTCTTCCTGATTGAAATTACGTAATACTTCACTATGGAATTAAACGGTAACAACAGCTCTGGAAGACCGTACTTTTGTAACAGACTGTAGAATAACACGTACACTGACGAGACAATTTATGCTATTTATCTAGACCTGGATAAAGATGATAGATTTACTTGAATGAAAAATAACATTGCAAAAGCAGTTACATAACATGTAGGTACATTAGGCTATTCTGCAGACTGGTTTACAAACAGTATTATTATTATTTTCCTTTCAAATGGTTACATTTTCAATTAGTGCAATTAAGAAAATATATTTGGTACCGTGGCGTTATTAAAAGCAGCCTGCAGCAACTTGTCTGGAGGCTCCGACTCAGAACTTTTCAGAACAATAAACTTCACAACCTGGGAATAGTTGCATTACTCTGAACTGATGGAAGACAAGCATAAGAACATTATTGTTACCTGTACATCTGCTATCCGCTGTTTATTTTTTAGACCAGACATGATTAATCAAGGCTGCCTCTGTGATCATACTAGTTTACCATGAAGACGATCAGACCCCGAATAAATGAAAGCTGCTTGTTAAGTAGATAACAGATAAGTAGATAACAGCAGTGTACTCTGTGATGATTTCTATAGCCTGCTAGTGAGAACATCACCAGAAGACATAAAAGTTGTTAAGTTTTTAAGCGGGTAACTGAGTTACTTTTAATAAAGACTAACTTAGTAAAGTAACTAGTTGCTATTTAGAACTATAGTAACAAAGTAAAGTAACTAGATGAGAGCAAATTACTGAAATTGCTCTATAATCGCTCTAGTGTTTATACTTTTTATGAGCAACAGCGTCCAAAATCAAAGTTCAAATCAAAAAATGTCCATCGGGCGATCATACTATACTATAAACTTCCCTTTACAGCCAGACACAGAGACAAAGAAAGAGATATATGGCGATGAAGAAAGAGAGATATAGCTCCCGCAGTCAGGTTAGGTCTATTCATGTGGGAAAACGGCAGTGAAATGGTGTTTGAGAGAATAGACATAAAGAGAAAGAGAGCGAGACGGCTTTGAGGTTTAGTCTTTGCGTGCGTTTAAAAGCATCGTTGTGATTGTAGCTGTGATATAAATCCATAAATAAATACAAAGACAGACAGCGCTCAGTCAGGGTTTTCATGTGGAATAAAAGCAGAATTATGTGTGCCAGACATACAGAAAGGAACAAAGAGGAAAAAGAGAGCGAGACTGAGGTTCATTCTGTCTTTGCATGTGGATAAAAGCGGAACTGTGGCTGTGTGTGGTTTATACATTCATAGAAACATGGAGAAAGAGAGAGAGAGAGAGAGAGAAAAGGGAAAGAGAGATAGAGGTCACTCAGTCGGAGTCTCCATCTCTGAATTTGTTAAATAGCCTCATTGCACACATTCCCCGTCTCTCAGCAGGATGACGCTGCACTTTCCTGTCAGTGTACCAGCAGCCTCATGGACAGAAGCTGCTCATAAGCATACATGTTGTACTGTACAGCCAAAGACCAAACGCTTTGATCTTTGCGGTCCTTGCTATTGGTTGATCTTGGGGATCCTGGAATTAAATCTTATTCTATTGTTTCATTCCTCGCTATGGAGCCCGTAAACTCCCGAAAGGTGATATTTTTTTATTGTGCACACAAGATAATAACTTGTTCCCACAAGATAATTAACTTGTGCGCACAAGATAAAAAATTATCACTTTTCGGGACTTTAGGGTCTCCGTATCTTACAAACCACTCTAGGTAAGAGTGTCAGATAAATGACTGAAATTTAACTCCAAATGCTGTAGTATAATAAATGCTACAGATGTCACTTTCATTTGTTTTTTTCCCTCGTCATATTCTTTGAAATCAAAATCTTAATAAAATTCTACAAGTATTTCATGTGTAGCAAATGAAATTTGATGAATAAAGTGAAGATAAAATTGTCTGATGTGAACTGCATTAATACTTTAGAGAGCGTCAGTTGGGTTAATGTTAACTAGCTAATTAATGGACGACACTTCATATTACTAAAAAAAATACCACAACAAAAGCTAGGCTAGCTTGCTGTGCATGCAGGTAGATAAACATTAGCTAGCCAGCTAGCTAGCTGGGGGTTAGCTAATCTAGTGTTTCAGTTAGAGCTGAACGATTTTGAAAAAATATCTAATTGCAATTATTTTGACTGATATTGCAATTGCGATATGATTTGCGATATTAGAGGGAATGATAATTTTTACATCATTATTCTCATTTTCATTGAAAAACGTATTAAAATGATTATAGTGTGATTTTTGCGGGGATCTGTACCAAACAAAGATGTTTTCTTAAGTCTGTAGAATATGATGTGTAGGCCAGGACATCTCTGCAGCACCACAATATTTAATTTAAAATGGTATTTTGACACATTTCACTTTTAACAAATATTGTGCCTCCTGCGATGTGAAAATTGCAGTAGGCCATATTGCGATTTCGATAAAATTTCGATTAATTGTTCAGTTTCAGTGGCTACGTAGCTAGTTGGTAGCTAACAGACTACTTGGCTAATGCGCTTGAGTTTGTTACTCGCTGAGAAAATTACATGCAATACAATGATGATGTAATAACAACAGAAATGCTCTGATTGGCTAAAGGAGTTGTTGGCTTGAGCGTGTCAAGAAATGCTGAGTTGAGGCCACAGGAGACTTGGGAAAATCAGGACGTGTGTTTGCTAAAGTTACTTTATTCTCTGCATAGATCAAGGCAGCTGATCAACTAGGGAGCCAGACAGCTGAGTGCTAAATCATAAATTGTACTTGTTGTGTGTAGTCAGAAGCAAAAGGTTGATTTAATCCTCCATCATGTAATGTAAAATATCCAAACACAGCGGTAAGCTTCGTGCTGCCAGTCCATTTCCAACATGAGCGAGGACATTAAATGGATCAATCTGCTTGGTTGTTCAAGCTCCTCTTTCGTTACAAGCTATTAATCCATTCTGCTTTTGCCTTGAAACTGAAAGCACTCGAAGCCCCAAACAACATGTTTTAGTCGTATTTCGCCGTGTCCTCAGTCTGGCAGCGGTCACGGTGTAGTCAAGTGGAACCTGGAAATACCTGGTTCAGGGTTATTTTGCAAACAGTTGAGTTCGGTCGATAGCAAAGAGTTCAAGGGCCACAGTGCCGGGAGAGCATGATGAAAAATAAGAGCTAACAACAGCAGTAGAAGACATATTTTTAAATAGAGAGGAAGATAGGGGAATATGATTCAGTGGGGAGGGGAGGGGGGGCATGTGAGATACGTTCAGAAGAGACGAATTATCAGCCTACGATGGGAGAGATGGGGAGTGACTATGGAATATGAGTCATTCCTTCACATGGGAGTGAGAAGCAAGTTTTCCTGAGCCTTCTGGAGGTGTGGTGGGCCTAATGTAAGCAGACATCTGCGGTGGGAGCTGCCCACCTGAAATAACCTCAAGGATACTCCCACTCTTCCTCACGGGGCAGAACGAGAGCGCAGGGTGTAGAAATGATGGTGGAGTTGAATTCAGGATGAAGAGAAACTACTTTTTTTTTTTTTTATGAGTGACAAACTCTTGAACACATCTCAGCATTCTCCCCCCTTTCTTCTTCAGGCCTTCACTCGTTAATGCCAGTGACATACGAGCTCCCAGCTTTCTACGTACATGAATATCAAGATTGCAAAAACTGCAATTTTCAAATCACTGGAGGCTGCAATTGTTTTTTTTTGCGAGCAATGTTTCAGACAGCTGCTTTAACAAACAAGGTATTCTGGTGCTTGGACACAAATTCCTGGCCTACAAATTAAATTGCCTGTCAGCGGAAGTCTTTCATCGTGGTTAAACTAACAAAACACTCTCTTCCATTCAGTTTTTATGGAGCATTTTATAAGCTCTTACTTCCCAATAAGTGCTCAAATGAGAAATCATGTCGAGAGAGCTGTCTCCATATATATCACAATCACAGTATTCAGCAAAATAAAGTATGCGAAATATGTTTTTAATTTATTTATTTTTTGACAATATTGTGCAGGCCTAATGCTAGTTTAATAGCACACAGCACAGTTTACTGGTGAGTGTGTCCGTTGGGGATTTGTTCAGCTGCAGTTCGGTTTCCTGGGACTTGAAGGTGTAATCCAGCTGAAAAATGGGATTTAGGAGAATATCCAGGTGGGATCCTGCTCAGATTGGGCTCTAGTGGTGCAGATCTGGGTTTTGGCAGCTATAGAACTGGACTGACAGAGAGAGAGAGAGAGAGAGAGAGAGAGATTTTTTTTTGATTTCTTAAAAAAACCTTTATTTACAAATAAAAAATAAATAAATCAGGACACATTTATCACACACAGACCAAAGGAGAGATCACAGATTCCAAAAGGATTTAAAAAACCTATTGCAAATACAGAATTAAAGACCAATTCTCCTTCAATGACTGAACAAATGGCTGTAGTGAAACACCACTGTGAAATAAACTCATCTAAATTCTTCATTAGGGAAAAGAATCAGAAATCCACTCGGACTCTCGCTTTCACCAGTGCAATGAACAAAGGAAGTAAATCTGCCCCTGAACCATTTTCAATTCGACTTTTCCTACTTTTATAGATCGATAGTTCAGCTCGTCCCACTACAAAATTTAGAAGTTAGAAGCGCCAAAGATAAAAAAAACAATTTCAGTCCAGTTCTCATTACAGTGTGAGAAATCGGTTTGTAGAGCTTCAAAAAGCACCTGAAGTCTTTCACATTCTATATAACAATGAGAAATTGTCTCTGGCGACTGACAGAAAGGACACTGAACAGATACAGTTGGATTTATTTTTGAAATGAAGTTATTGACTGCCAGCGCTCCACTGCAGGTCACCTGACCTTTTGTTCAGTGGGGCTTTGTATAGCACCCTCCACACTGGCCTACAATCATCTGTCACTTTTACCTTTGTTCTCCATACAGTGTCCTTTCTCCCATTCAGTATTCTTTTGTTCAAGGCTACAACACAACACTTGTACAAGACTTTCCCATTTAACATGTAAAGGTCCATTTTAGCAGCCGAATTAGAGACCAGCAAAGGTCCCGTTAGTCCAGTCTGGTCTACTTTGAGACCCAACTCGGGGAAAGGACCTCCATTATCAGGAGTCTCAGTCCCGATGGCATAGTCCTGCAGCTTGTCCAGCTCCTCAGTAGTGAATCTTTCAATCCATGCATTCAGAATGTCCCTGGTATGTCGGCTTGACCTCAAGCCCAGCAGAGAAGTCATTGCTTCCGTGTCATGAAGCCTCGGACCTGCAGCATCCACTATGTGCTTCAGTTTATCAGTTCCAGCTGAGCATAGCCTCCGGGTGAGACCAGGTTTGCTGTCATCCTGAATGTCCAACCTGGCCTCGTGGATTAGAGGCTCCTCCAGGGGCCAAAACAGTGATGACGCTGTAGGCTCCAGTCTGCACCGAGAGAGAGAGAGAGAGAGAGAGAGAGAGAGAGACCCATTAGCAAAGCAGTGCTGAGAAAAGTAAGAAATAAACAAGATACACGCTAAGTAGAGAAGAAAAGTAGAAAAAAAATCATATTTTTATTTCAGAGACCTGAGTTTGTTTTGCATTTAGCAGTTTGAATCCCTTCTCAAGACTTTAAAAAATGTTTTGGAGGCAGTGATTCCCAAACTACAGTTCGGGGACCCAAAATGGGACATAAGCCTTTTTCTGTTGGATCGCAAACATCATTGTAGTTTTAGGTTTAAAGTGGTAATCCTCTAAATATTAATTTTCTTCATTTAGTCTTCATCTTTGTCCCTCAGCCTCACTGTGGTGTTTCTGCTCTGCTCTTCCCACTGCTCTTCCCTGTCAATCAAACAGTGTGGGCAGGATTTTCTTCTTCTACTATTGATTCCAAACAAACCGGAAACGTAAAATGCATCACTTCCTGTGCGGCAGAGGATTTTTCCCAGGAAAGAGTGACCAGACACCGACTGTTTGGAACAGACAGAGGAGAAGATTTATGAACTGGAGATAGGTTGGATCACTGTTGTGTTGGAGCAATGGATGACAGAGAGCAGTAAAACAGGCATTTCTTTATATGAAAATGTCAGGGAGTTTTACTCTAAGTATAGTAAACACATTTAGAGAAGACATATGTTCCTACTTGTGCCGGGGAAAAACTCTTAAGAGATAAAGGATGCAGAACAATAACAGGAGGAAAAGCAGAAATGAATGGGATCGGTTTGTTGCAAGGTGATGTGACACAAAAAAGGCCAGAGGTGAAGGAGAGGAAGAGGAGGACACTGATGAAGGGCAGCAGAGAGCTGAAGAAGAGAGATGAAGAGCGGCGAGAGACTGAGACAGAATGAGATGAAGAGAGAGAGAGAGAGAGAGAGAGAGGCGGTGAGAAAATGAAATATCTTCTGCTCAGCGGGAAGTCTCTCCTCTCTTTGAGTGTGTGTGTGTGTGTGTGTGTGTGTGTGTGTGTGTGTGTGTGTGTGTGTGTGTCTGTGCCAGCGAACATGTTGTTAGACCTATAACCCTCTTTGCTCTTCTAAAATAAATCACTGTGTCGGTTATATAAAACAGCAGGAGAAAGAATGCAAATATTCAATAAATCTTTTATTGTTGAAAACCGATAATGAGGTGGAATAATTAAACGTCAACTTCTTGAACAGTAGCTAAAGGAAGTGGTTGCCAAGCGCCACATGAGCAGCAGTATAAATGGTAATTTTCTGTCAGCACATTCATATTTAAATTCACTGTTATGCATTTATATATTATATCATAAATGTTTAAATTCTATGCGGTCAAAGGTGTTCGTTAGTCAGATATTTTACTTCCAGTGTGTCTCAGCCAACCAGAACTGAGCATCTGATCTGCTTTATAATAAATCATATAATATCTCCAATAGAACATGCAGTAAAAAATGTCTTTAAAGCTTCTACTGGCTGTTTTATATTTCCAAACACAGTTATACTTTGATGTATTTGAGTATAATTCTCAAATCCATCATTATCATACAAGATCAGGCAGTAATCTCCATCCCACCTTTTCCCAGTTTCCCATTAGATTCAGAGGAACAGCTTACCTGAACACATTGGAATATGCTCCAGCTTCAATTGTTTTGTTGTCAGTTGTTTTTGGTCCAATTAAGAAATACAATATCCTATATATCATAATAACTCCCCGCCATAATATGTAATACTCACCACTTCTTACAAGTATCGCCCATTTTTTCTCTCTCTTCTTTTATATAAATACTCACTTTCCTTTAAAGATTCACCACTTTAGCACCTTTTTTATTTTGTATGTGGTTTTTCAGTAACTTTTTTCTTTTGTCCCTGTGTGTATTGGTCTGCACTGTATGGTTTTGATTGTCTTTATTTTGGTTGCTTCCGTCTCCCTTCACTGTTATTGTTACATAATGTTGTTTTTCTTCTTAATATGTGCAATAAACTAAACTGAACTAAACTATTTTCATTCCTAACCTACAAACTCTGCCTCTGCAGTAAGTGAGAGCAAGAGTTCTGCAGCAGTTTCAGATAAATTGGGAGCGTATCTATGTTCCCAGGGTCCTATGTTCTCAAGGTCCTATGTTCCCAGGGTCCTATGTTCTCAAGGTCCTATGTTCCCAAGGTCCTATGTTCCCAGGGTCCTATGTTCCCCAGGTCCTATGTTCCCAGGGTCCTATGTTCCCAGGGTCCTATGTTCTCAAGGTCCTATGTTCCCAGGGTCCTAAGTTCCCAGGGTCCTATGTTCCCACGGTCCTATGTTCTCAAGGTCCTATGTTCCCAGGGTCCTATGTTCTCAAGGTCCTATGTTCCCAGGGTCCTAAGTTCCCAGGGTCCTATGTTCCCAGGGTCCTAAGTTCCCACGGTCCTATGTTCTCAAGGTCCTATGTTCCCAGGGTCCTATGTTCTCAAGGTCCTATGTTCCCAGGGTCCTATGTTCCTAGGGTCCTATGTTCTCAAGGTCCTATGTTCCCAGGGTCCTATGTCCCCAGGGTCCTATGTCCCCAGGGTCCTATGTTCCCAAGGTCCTATGTTCCCAGGGTCCTATGTTCCTAGGGTCCTATGTTCTCAAGGTCCTATGTTCCCAGGGTCCTATGTCCCCAGGGTCCTATGTCCCCAGGGTCCTATGTTCCCAAGGTCCTATGTTCCCAGGGTCCTATGTTCCTAGGGTCCTATGTTCCCAAGGTCCTATGTTCCCAGGGTCCTATGTTCCTAGGGTCCTATGTTCTCAAGGTCCTATGTTCCCAAGGTCCTATGTTCCCATGGTCCTATGTTCCCAAGGTCCTATGTTCCCCAGGTCCTATGTCCCCAGGGTCCTATGTCCCCAGGGTCCTATGTTCCCAAGGTCCTATGTTCCCCAGTTTAATATTCTGTTAACACACATTAACCCTCCTATTGTGTTCGGGTCAAATTTGACCCGTTTCAAGTTAAAATATTTCATAAATAATATCCAGTTTTTTTTATTGGAACAAGGCTTCAAAACAGCTATATGACACAACAAAACCAATGGTTATCATTTTATTTGATTTTGAAGGTCTCTAACCCTAAACTCTAACCCTAGAACTGGGGAACATAGGACCCTGGGAACATAGGGCCCTTTGTCATGTTCCCATTATGTGCCATATAAATCTGGGGAACATAGGACTCTTTGTCATGTTCCCATTATGTGCCAAATAAATCAGGGGAACATAGGACCCTGGGAACATAGGAATGACTCCGATAAATCAACATTTTTATGGTGAGAGCCATAAGTGACTCTCATTTCATGTGTGCACGGCTTCCCGGTCGCCCGGCTCTGTTTTCCACGTAATCTTCGCATAATCCTGCGGCGTCACGCTGTCCCTCGTTTGATTTACAGACAGTGACCCATCTCCCCGTGTGATAGCGGCTCCGGCCGTAACCGTATAATGGCCCATAACAGCGCCGCACAACTGGACTCTGAGATTCATATTGGCTTTTATTTCTTCCAGCTGCTGGAGGTAAAGTGAGTAATGAGCTGTTTTATCCAGAAGGCACAGCTCAGCAGCAGAGAGGAGGAATGTGTCACAGAGAGGCACTAATAGCACTAAGTGCTCTGAAACTTAAGTAGTACAAGGAGAGCAGATAATCCATGCATATTTTAGCAGTGTTTTGCTACAGGGTAACAAAAGGTTTGGGTGTAATCGCTATTGAAAAAGCGAAAATGCTTCTGCCGAGGGTAAGAGGGAGAGACACGAGGAGGAGAGAGAGAGAGAGGAAGTTTTCACTCTGTTTACCTTTCCTCTCCTCTTCGCTCCTCGTCTTTGATTTGTCTTTGGAGGAACCTGGTCTGCTGCCAGCCGGCCAGTCCATCTGTCTGGCAGCCATTTAGCAAGTCAGCCAGCCAGCCGGCCACTCAGTCATCCAGTTAGCCTGTTAGCCAGCCAGCCAGCCAAGCAGAACCTCAGCCATGCAGTCGTCTCATCGGTCAGCCAGCTAGGACACTAGCCAGGTGGCCAATCTGTCAGCCATCATGTCAGTCATTGAGACAGACAGTCGGCCAGCCAGCTTGTGTACCAGCAAGTCAGCACTTGATCCAGCCACTCAACAAGTCAGTAGGCCAGCCAGGAACCTAGCCGGTCAGCCAGTCAGCCAGAGACAGCGCTCCCTATTGGCTGAATAGGCAAATAGCTACCTAATATAGTGTGACCACATTTTCAAACCCCCAAACTGGGGCCCTTAAGTGTCCCTCACGTTCATGAACACGCACATGTATGCACTTATACACGCACCATAGGCGTTTTCATCAGGATGGGGGACAATTATTTCAGAGCTTAGCACACCTAGTGATGCACCTTTCATCACCATGGACAGAGCCTCAGCAAACCAAAAATGATGTTTTGTCTCCAAAAATCCACCAAAACATAGTTTATGTGGTGCATTGTTTATGTTTTTTGATTGGATTAAGTAATAATGAGCGGGACAAAACATGCTAAACATCTATGTAAGCGGTGAAAACAAGTGTAATACTATTATTATTATTTTAATTGTGGTGAAAACCGGGACAATTTGGTAGTGAATGTTGAAAACCAGGACATTTTAGTGTTTTACAGATATTTGTCGGACTTGGGATTCCCATCTTGAAACCGGGACAATCCCGGACAAACCGGGACGTCTGGTCACCGTAACCTAATAGGGCCTCACGCATCCTTCAATTTATTTATTCTACTTTCAAAATAAATGTGTTCATGTTCTAATTGGATACATTACGCCCCAGTGATCATAAGACCGATCAAAAGCACTTAAAGTCCTCATTTTCAGCTCATGTCCACACAAGAGAGAATCACATTTTATTTTGATATTCATGTGCTATATCTTACAACAGTTAACAAAAATGCTTTAAACACTGCATTTTTACTCAGTCTTTATTGCTTCTTGACGGTGGGCAGGATTTGTCTCAAAGGGGGCCTCCACACAAAATTTTGCCCAGGGCCTCCAGCAGTTTTGTGGCCCTGAAGTCAGCCAGCAAGTTAGCTAATCAGGCTATCAGCAAACCAGGCAGGCAAGCAGCCATTTAGTCAGCCAGCCAGGCAGGCAGTCAGTCTGGTGATTGGGGGGGAAAACATGGTGTGGATGAGTTTAAAGCCAGAGGACAGCTGACATCCTGCACTTTCCCGGTGTGTCGGTTTAAATCCTCCCCCGGTGTGTCAGCTTAAATCTTCCCCTAATTGACAGCGCAGAGGATGTTTTCTGCCAGGCGCACTGACGGCAGGATGCAGCAGAGAGAGAGAGAGAGAGAGAGAGAGAGAGAGAGAGAGAGAGAGAGAGAGACAGAGACAGAGACAGAGAGAGAGAGACTGTGAAAGGCACAAGTAGCAGGATGCATGTCAGCACCAAAGTAAAGTCTTTACCAGTGAATCCCTGTCTGGGACGCTCTGCCACTGGCTGAGACCAATTTCAGTGAGTGTTGTACAGTGGGAGGTACGAAGATGTTTTGAGATCCGCGGTACAGAATACACTGTGTGAAGTGTTGGGACCACCATCTAATACTGAGTTACACACTCTTTTGCGCAATACAGTTTTAGTTTTCTCAAGGCTTAAAAATCCCTCTGCAACCTTTCTCCTCCCTTCATCCTCAGTGCCTATTTTCTAAATTTCTAGATTTTGGTGAGATTTTTAGAAAGGACTATGGATTGTTTTCTGTTTGTCCATCTGTCCATTAGTCACATGTGATATCACAGACATTGATTGTGAATTTTGGCATTTTCAAAATTACACCAAACTCGTCAAAAGGAGGGGGAGGGGCTACAGTGTTCATGTTGGTGTAATATTATAAAAATCCTCCTGGGACCCAGCTGTTCATTTTTGTTCTCTCTAGAGGACATCTGGTTTGTAGTTGTATCTTCCAGACCATTCATTATATCATGATAATTGCTGCTGTGCCTGTAAGAGCTCATCATGGGCTTTAACATGATGTTACATGTTTGGGTTGTTAACTGTTAACTGCCGTTCAGCCTGCCCAGCTGGACGCTCCTGTGGCATCATCTATTGCCTCCGACTTGGAAACATAGAAAATTAACTAGATAGCGCATTTAGGTTGTGTGTGTGTGTGTGTGCCCACAAATAATATGGTTTCATTGAATCCTGACGTGACATTGTGTTTGAACTGAATTTATCTTTTGGGGTGAAATTTTATGTATTGAGAGTATTGTAAAACCCTAAAGAGTGTTATTTTGAAGAAAAGAGAGAAAGAAACTGAAAGGGATAGTGAACTGAAATATTTTATTTTTCCAATTCATTTAAGTAAATAATTGATAATTGCTTTTCTAAAACTGAGGTGAGTGTGATTTGTGTTTATCACTTACATGCTAAAAGGGAACACTATTTCTATTATACAAATTAAGCTTAGTTTTGGTGTATTTATGCTTTTGATAAAGGTAAAACTCATTAATTGGTGAAACAATATTTTGGTTTGTATATAACTGCTTAAGTGTTATGGTTAAAACACATCGGGGAGATCCAAGATAATTAAAGCTGGGTTAATAAAAATAGATAATATTAAAAGAACTCAGGGCCCTGCCCATACTAATAGCCACATGCAGCATCTCAGACACCGCTGATTGGATTTTGACAAACCTTGGGTTAATGATGTATACACAGAATACATCATACATCATAAAATCAATAAATGTTTAAAGATCAGTACTGAGTACTACTGAATTTATGAGCCATCTTGAGACCTTTACTGTCCATGTGCCACATGCAATATTAGTTTGGATTTGAATTTAAAGATTAACTAAACCCCAAACCCAAATCTGTGTGTAAAGCCTGAGGTAAATGGTAAAAAGCATGCTACTGAAATAAGCCATCTGCTATTGGCTGATCTTTGGTGCCAGGTGATGTCACCACCTGTTGTACTCTATAGAAGTATTTTGAACCAACTGCAGATGGTTATAGTTTCATCTAATCTAATGTAAAGATCAGTATTGAGTAAAACTGAATTTATGAGCTATCTTCAGACCTTTACTGACAAAATACTCACATTTACTCTTAACTTGGGGGAATGTTGCATCTCACCACTTTATTGTGGTATTTTCAAAAAGTAAACTGATTGGCCCAAGGGGGGCGCTATACCATTTGTTTATTTGTGTATGTGTCATGCGATATCTCAGACACCACTGATGGGATTTTGAGGAAACTTGTGGAAATGATGCATCTCACCACTGACTTCAGCATTTATAAAAATCACACTCACTCGCCTACAGTTACAGGGCATAACAAGGGGAAATATTTGTTACTGATTGGCCATGAGGGGGATTGCATCATTCGTGGATGACATGTTCACTTAACCTCTGCAAATAAGAATGAGTGAAGAAGAAAGTCCTAAATCTGCATGTGCTAAGTTGGTAGAGACTCCCTGCTGTTATCAAAGCAAATGGTGCTTCTACTTCTAAGATGTAATTGAAGTGATTGCCCACTTATGCAACCAAGGTGGTTTAGTTTTCCATTTTTAATACGTTAGAGATAAGTAGCCTTTTGGTTTTACATTGGTTTTGCACTTCTGTTCAGGCTTCAAGGCACTAAATTAGAAAATTTGAAAGGGTGTGAAGACGTTTGATATCCACTGTACATCTCCCCTTCATGACTGAAGTGGAATCAATAATTCATCATCGCTTTCACCTGGATTCACCTGCTCAGTCTGTTTCATGGAAAGACAAGGTGGGCCTGGTTGTTTGTACCCTCAGTGAATAACCACATGGCCCAGAGGTTAGAGAGACCGCCCAGTATCCAAAACATCATGAACACCCACCTGCTCACTCATTGTCAGTCTCTCTGGATAAGAGCATCATGCCTGTAAAATGGGTGCTGGTGGGAGCAGTGACATGGGTTGTAACTTGGGGGCCAAACTCCAAAGCTCAAAGTAATCTTGATTTTGAGCTAAAAACATTAAACCCAACCTCACCAAAACCTCATGCCAAACTGTAGGCTTAAGCGCTGAAAAAACAGCAATTTCTAAGGTCAGTGATTTTTGAAGATATAGTGATTCTTGACTGCTTGGCCTGAAAGAGACAATCTATGATGTTTAGTTGAGAGTAAGATAGAAAATGAAATTACCTGAATTTGATGTGTGTTAACCTAACCACATAGTAGTATAACAGTATAGTATAACAGTAGTATGGAATCAGTATTCCCCAAAAACATAAATGCAAGAACATTTAAGAAAGAAATCCTGCTGTCAACTTGTAAATCAAAAACGTCACAAAGAAATTTGTAAACCATATTTCTTTATTAAAGATTAAGAAACTCCAAGCAGCATATTCATAAATAAAATAAGGGTCTCCCTTAGATGTACTGTGACAGACTATATGCTATGACAGTTTGTTTGTTTTTATCTTTTGTCGGGGTGTGGGGGCTGTCGTTTAAATGGAAAGGGGTGACACATGTAGCCGGGCAGTGAGCCCCCCCTCCCCCCACCCCACCCACGTTGGAGTTTAACAACAACAAACAGACTTCATGTGCGCTTCCTGGTTGCCGACCAATCAAAACCTCAGGGTTCCCACTCTCAGTCAGTCAGCCAGTGCTTCAGGTTGTGGAACACAGTGCGAATAGTGAGGTCACTTTGGTTCACAATAGTAACTACTGACAGTTTCAACATATCCATGTACAGTCTGCTCAGGAGAGAGCGGTGTCAGGTCGACGGTCTGCTGAACGCCAAAATCCTGACGCTTCCATCGGCTTCGATGCCGAACGCAACTTCACACGTCAACTTTCCTGCTCGTCTGTTCCTGGACAAAAAGAAAAATGTGGCTACACTCGGGCAAATGAGTAACATGGATTTTAAAACCAATGTGTTTGGATTGTTAATCACCTCATGTTTCTCGGGAACCAGGCTGCTGGGCTGCTGTTCATTTTGTTATCTCACTTCTTTTTAGAGCAGTAGTAAGATTTGTGGTCAGGGGCTACAATAAGTACCTCTGTTTTATTAGAGTTCAGTTGGAGCAAGTTGTGAGCCATCCAGACTTTTATAGCAGTTAGGCAATCCTGCCATGAAATTAGATTATTGGTCATTTGGTTTAACTGATATGTACAACTGAGTGTCATCGGCGAACAATGGTAGGAAATGTCCAAAGCTGCGAATAATGTGGCCCAGGGGAAACATACGTATATAAAGAGAATAGAATAGGCCCCAAAATTGACCCCTGGGGTACTCCACAAGACAATGGGGCAATTTGTAGTTCCTCATAGCAGCACCATCCACAAAGAAATTTAAAATGTCCCCATAGGTTATTTCGGGCCACTTTCGCATGTCATCCACCCAATCAGTAATAAGATAAGATAGCACTTTATTAATCCCCTTAGGGAAATTCAGGGGTTAGGGTTAATAGTAGATGGATGCGGTACAGTTACACCATCCGATCACTGCAGTTTAGATGATGTATGTTTCCATATTTCATTCATTATTTCCATATTGACAAACAAGCAGACAAGCTAGTCAGCGTTTAACCGGAAGGGCAATTACAATTGCGTTTGAACTAGAAGATAGCAAAGTGGGGGGAGCAGCATAAGGTGAATCACAGTTTCTTCCATAATTGGTCACCAAGTGTAGCTGACATTTTCCCTTTTGTCCAGGTCACTGCACAATACCATGCACCTTGGTAGAACTATGTGAAAGTGGTTTCCCTCTTAACTGATGAATCTGCATTTACACAGGAACAGAAAATGTATTTTTGACGCTCCTTGGTATCTATTCATGGTAATCCAAACAGGGAAAATCCATCCAATCTGTTATTTCTCATGTTCTCCTTGTGACAGTTGAAAAAAAGATCACATCATATCTACAGTATGTTAAACATCTGGATCCACAGTTATAAAAGATTCTGACACACAAATTTGATGCCGCCAAATCCACCAAAAATTTTGATTTCTGAAAAATCTAATCTTGAGCCTAAAATCAACAGGCTACATAGATTTTATCTTTTCAGTTAAATGAGTGATATGTTGATGTAAATGCAAATCTAAACCAAAGCTGTGATTTAAAAGCAGTTGGCCTAGATGCTAAAATCAGTGTATTACTATTATTATTACTTTCCTCCAATTTTCAATGGTATAAATGTCTTTTGTTATCCAAGATATGAATGCCACAGATGTCATTTTCATTCGCAGGTTGTTTGAAATGAAGATGATGCAATCTTGGACAAAGTCGAATAACACTAAGAGTTAATTTCCAAAACACTCTCTATCTATTGTCATTTTGTCAACCAAGGACTACATTTACCTACTGTCCTTTCATCCTAAATACCATGAGTACCAAAAAATTGTTTTAATTGTGTGCCATCAATAATTTAAGAGTTGGCATTGTTGATTTTTGGGAACAAAGCTTTTCATTTTTACTGCCTGTGTAAATCCAGCCGTGTAAAAATGTGTAATTGAGGGCGCTGGTCAGATGGAAACCCTTCAAAGGCTTGTTGGTCAGGTTCTCTCTGTAGTCCTGCTGTTTAGCTGCTGTTTATGTACCGTACAGTATATGTGATCAATGTCAACACATTTCCAAATAGCCAATATCTGGAAAAATACAAACAAATATGAAGTCAAGACTTGTGAGGGCCATAAATGCATGTTAATCGCACTTATGAAAGACCTAGGGGTAAAGTTTATGTGTGTGGTTCTCCATGTTGTATATTTCCATTCTACCTGTTGAAAATAGGTTTTCCAAAAGGCTTATCATATATTCCATAAAAAAAAAAATCAATCGTTTTACAAACATAATCTGATTACCTCTATATTACAAGCAGTTGAGGTATGGCACCTGCAAAATATCCAACATCGTGAGACGTGATTGCAGTTTGGATAATGACCCCCTCTGTCATCTCTGTAGGTGATAATGGGTCTCATTAGGAATGACTGGTGGGAATGATGCTGATACTTTGCTCTCGCTCCGTCTCTCTGATTAAAATAACTGCACTGCTTTTCAAGGAGAAAAACCTGTATACAAGTTTTTTGACATTAAATCCTCCAGTATAAAAAATTAAGACATATCTATATAGTTGATAATGCTTTCTTTTTTTTCTACAATGCTTTGTTCTTTAGGTTAAATGTAACAAAAATAACAATTCCTGGTGTTGTTCAACCCTAACCCTCAGACCGAAGAAAACCAGGTGTCGGTGTGATCGCACCCTAAGATGTTCTCCTTCCTCCTTCTCCTCATCCTCCAATCCTTCCTCTTATCCTCTCTCCCTTCCTCTCCTCCCCTCTTGCACCCTTCTTTCCTCCCTTGACGTTGAGACACGACAAGCAGCGACTTCCTCCCTCTGCACTGCATGAACGGCTCTCCGAGGGCAAACTGAAGCTCCTGACTTGGACAACACTGATGCCAAAAAACAGTACTATAAAAAACAACCACTCAGCTGAGACTGTGTGTAAAAAAAACCTATGAAACAGACAAAAATCGACTTCAGTTTCAGGTATTTTTTCCCCCCCCATCGTCGAATGACACACCATTTAGATTCAACGTAAGAAAACGAATGTAGACTTTTGATTGGAAAAAACAATGTATATTATATATTTAATACAAATGAAAAAAAAAACTCTTTTGTGATTATTTTCGTCCGATGCTGAAGATATAGATAGGGTTGGTACAGAGGTGCATAACAGTAGGTGTCCCACACTAAAATGTCCCTACGGTGCATCATGGGTAGTCGTCTACATTGATGAGTTGTGGAGAGACATCGTTTAATTTCGGCACTTAGAAAACAATCACAATGAATTTCGCGTCATTGTTTCATATTGAACAAAATTTACAAAGCCATTCAAACAGTCATAACTTTTCGTCAATGTATATATATATATTTTTTTATCTCGTTTTGTTTGTTTTTTATAACTCAACTTCAAAAATTGAGAATATTCAAAATACACTTTAACCTCACTTCGTTCTCTCGGTATTTACAAATATATACAAGGAAAAAAATTACACCCGCCAACCCGCCCGCCTCCCTTTTGTAACATCGGTTGTTCTTGAACAGGTAATAAAAATCTTTTTACTTTGTACACATATGTTTTTTTTGTTTTTTTTTCCCTATAATTCTTCTTCTACAGATCCCCGACCCGCCCCACAAGCCGAAACCAGACTGATGTCCGGAGAGCGATTTATTGGCGATGCAGACGCCGTTCCCCGTCAACTCCCCTCCCCTCCCGCTGTCCCGCTTCCCGGCGCTCCATCATATGGATGTACTGTGGGTGGCCTCAATGGCTTCGGGTATGGGTCCTGCGGAGACTGCCTGGTAGGACATTGGCATGGGCGTCTTGCCAGGGCTCTGCCGGAAGAGCCCCCCGTTGGGCGCCCTGTGTTTGCACTGCATGGTGCCGCTGATGTTGGTGCTGCTGAGCGGGTGGTGCAGGGGCAACGTGGTGCTGCCAGGGCCCTGGGAGGGGGCCAGCGTCCTGCCCAGGCTCCCCCCATGGTGAGGGTGGGGAAGGGGCGGAGGCGGCGCCCCCTCCCCGGGGAGGAAGGTGGTCACAGCGAAGTCCCGCACGGACTCCGGCCCCGGCACCAGAGACGCCTGGCTGGGCTGCATGCTGCCGATGTCCAGCGCAGAGATCTCGATAGAGGGGCCGGGGATCTGCTTGTGGGCCAAGTCCTCGTCCAAAAGACTGTTCATACGACGATGCACCTGTTCCAGATTCACCTCCTTGTCCTATAAGAGGAGTGGGGAGTGGTGGAGGAGGACAGAGGAGAGAGGGAGGGAGGAGAGACGGGAGAGGAGGAGGTATGGAGAGAGGAGGAAGGAGGAGGGACACAGAGGCTGAGATTGGCGATGGGCCGGTTTCTCAGACTGTTTCAGGTCTTTTGGTGCTCCATGCATTCTCAATCTCTTTAGTTTCTCTCTTTGTCATCGTTTGATGTGGCCTTTGTTTCCAATAATGATTTGTTTGACTGCTATCAGTAGCTAATAGCAGCAGTTGTCTTTTTTGTGGTTTGGATTGAAGAGGCCAATGAGGTCAGAAACCAATTTGGTGTGACAGGTGTATAGTATGTGCACCTTGAAATCAAACTTGGCCAGTGAGTATTAGAGGTTTGATGTTTGGAGAAAAACAATATTGGAGCCAAACTGACTGATTTAAGTTTGTTGTAAAGCTTTTAATGCCTCCACCAAGGAAGCTATGATTTTGCCTGTTGGTTAGTTTGTCTGTCAGCAGGATATCTCAAAAACTTGGTGAAAGTTGGCGAACACATCAGCCTAGGGCCACGGATCAATTTATTTGATTTTGGTTATGATCCGGATCTGAGATTTCTGCCGTTAGACGATTATTATTTTTTAGCCATGACTATGAAACTAAGAGATAGACACTTGGCTCCAAATCCTAAGGGGATGTTTGGAGGGTTAAGAAATCAGTTTAACTTAAAAATTTAAGCAACAGGAATTATGTCTTTGGGTGAAACAGAAAGTTGGAAAATTGCTCAGCATTGGCAGAGATTTGCGCTCTCTGAGTGTCTTCTAGCTTTATTTTATTCATTTTCTAGTATACACAACTAAAATAGAGATTATGTTCTGATACAGCACATAGCACACAGTTGAGCTGTTTCTTCCTCAGAGGTGTATTTTCCCCTGCTGCAGGTTGACATGCCCTTGGAGCCGGTACAATATGTGCCGAGCCTTGGAGAATTGGTTTGCTATCAGAACAATTTAATCAAAACATTGGCTGACACTGCATCTCCAGATGACTGCAGTCATGCATACTTGTTAAGCATTAATAGACACTTGAGTGTTTCCCCGTTGAACCAAAGGTATACTTCAGTACACTGGGTCATGGAAAGGTAAAGGACAAGGAGTATGTAGAGGGATAGGAGGCATGACTAGCATATCAAGTATGTAACTTTGGAATAGAGGCTACATAATCAAAATTCCCATCACGTCCTTGTATATACTAGCATGTGCTGTTTTCAGAAGAATGACTTCAGTACAGCATCTTGATGTCAGGGTGCCTCCCTGCTTATCAGTTTACAACAAACACATAAAAAACAATTCTTCTAAAGACAATCTAGCTTGGCTCCAGCATTGGATTCACTTCAACTTAGAGCACAATGGTATTAGTCACAGTCCTGATCACGGCAACACAATTGATATTGATAACAATGCACATGACACATTTATATATATACCACACAGATATTTAGATATGTTGTAGTGTTATCAGGAGAGCACAAAAGCAACTGATGGAAGAGGTTAATAGAAATAAAATAAGTGGAAGATTGTTAGATAGATTAGTGCTAGTGTACATCATCTGTTCTCACAAGCGAAAAGCAGAGATGTTGGTCAATCTTCCACAGTTTTCAAGATGAGACTGCCACTTAACATTAGGTATGCTGAGGCAATTTATCCTTAAGAGTGTAAATCCTATGAAGTATACTTGTGATGCCTAAGTATGTAGAAACAGCTACGCAGCTTTTGCAAACACACTTGATGAAACCTCAGAGACCCAATCCATCTTGATACACTGAGGTCAAGTGCTACTGAGGCTTAACATCTGTCTTCATTCTTTGTTTAAAATGAGGTTTAAACCTTAAAGGAACACATGAATATGTATTCTAGCATCATATGTTGTGCTTATCGACAAAGCTCTAGCAGATTTGGATTATCGCCCTCCAGTCTCAAAAAGCCCCTCTCAAAGCTAATTAAAACATCTCGGTGCAGGTTATTGTTTTAGCGGACTGGCACCTCATTAAAATATGTTTTTATAGCTTCAAACTGGCAGCTAGCCTAAATAAATAAACGCCTCAGATCAAACCTTAGCCAGTCGTTAAAGACAGACTGGTGATATAAATGGAGAGGAGGAAAACAACAGCAGCTCTACAGTCTGAAGGCTTCCATTAATTTGGAAAACAAACAGCTCTTTTAATGAGCACTCCCACTGGGGGGGGATTTTAAATCATTCTCCCTCCCGCTACTTTACAAATAATGCAACTGTCGAGTGGATTGTGCTCAACTGCGTTAAGAACTATTTGTATCTGGTTCATTTTTGATTCATGTGGCCCTTTGAAATATTTAAACACTTGTCCACATATCTTTTTCTGTCCCACATAGATGTAGGATTTTCATTGCAAAGCGTGAGCAGGCTGTTAAAGCCTCTCTCACATGAGGGGAACAGTTTGACGGTCCTCTAAAAGCCTGATATTGCTTCTCTGCACAGTGACCGCCTCCAAAATGGACGTCTACCCTCCCTGTAAGTAGGTGCACTGATACTGACACTGGCTTCAAGTACGCAGATTGGAGTTTTAGTTATACAAATGTTTCTCTGAGGCAGAGCTGCTCTGCAGGCAGAAATAATCTGATTGGTTGAGTTTAACCTCAGTGGGTGGAGCCAAAGAACCAATTTTTCTAGTCGTATCTGGTAGTATCTACGATATGTGATCTGGCCAAACTGTTATCTAGGTTAGCTAGTTAGCTAGCTGACCTTCCAAGTTCAAACTTGCCATACTTGCCTATAGCCAGCTAGGTAAGATAGTTAACTAGCTGCTGCCCTTCAACATCGTGATGCCATGGGTATGAATGGATGAAGAAAGAAGTCACTGCCATTTATTTATATTTTGACCAGAGTTCCTTCTTTGACATTCAAGTTTGCCAGTTAGCTAACTTGCACTCTGAAAAACTGTGATTCTTTGGCTCTGCCCATAGAGGTTTAACCAATCAACAATCTGCATCAAGTATTGGGCTGAAACCAGGTTAAAGTACATTACCTGATATCAGGTAATATACTATATAAGTTTTCAAAAATAAGTACTCATGCTTGGTCAGCATCAACAAAAACTGGTATCAGTGCACCTCTCACTGAGTAGCAAAGGCGTTAATGCATTTTAGTTTAAAATGGCATTATAAATGGTTTAAAATGGCTTCATAAATGGCTTACAAATATTTTGTAAAATAGGCATGTATGTATTAAAAGGCACTATGTTACTCGCTACCTAGCTGTATTTGAAAGATTATCTGTGATTTGCATCAGGATGTAACCTGTAATCTTCCTGTACAATGCGCCTATAGCAGGTGAAAGTGAGGTCAGCCCTTGTTGCATGCATCTACAGTTTAAAATGAAACTGAAACAAATCAAGGAGAAACAGGAAGGCACTAGGAGCTAGGAGGGTTGCTAATGATGAGAGATGCAGTGTTAGCAGAGGGTGAGTTTTCCCTCAGAGTCGGCGCCTGATGGAACAGCCAAGGCCAGCCGTCACTTACAGTTTTAATTATCGTGTCGTCTGCAAAGAGCGGAGCCCAAATTCAGTCCATCAATTGCAGTTAACCACAAACGAACACCAGGGTCCATTTTTAGATCATGAATTAAATTAATTTGAACACATTTGAATAGAGATGAACATGGGTTCTGGAAGTAAATGTCCCATTAATTTTTCTCATAGGGAATTTCACTATTAGGCATAACGTTTTAACAGTATCAACCATGAGCTGTCAGATTGTGTAACGACTATATCTGTTCCTGTAGAAGCCGTCAGTCTAATCTAATTTCAGTTGAGTTGTTAAGAAATCGTGTTTTATTTCTGAGTTCCTTGTCAAATGCTACATTACCCACAAGCTTTAGAGAGTTCCCACCAATCGGAGAGAAACGTTATCTGCAACCGGACACTGCTTCACCATTTTTTTACTGTCAGACGTCTTTTTTTTTGGGATAAGGAGAAGAAAATCATTATAAATCTGTAATCACTTATTATATTATTTAGTATCACCGTTGAAGACGTTACTCGCAATGCTTTACGGGATGAGTAGTTCATCCCTCTTAAAAATGTTATAAACTTGCAACGTTGCCATTTTTAGTTTTTCATATACATTTATGACATTTTTTATATGTACACATATTCTTTAATCTATTGTTATAAGCTCATGATTCAACTGGTAGCTGGTTGGTTTCAATTCAAAGCTTAAACCTCTTTATGCCATGATTTTCTGAAATGTCTATGGAAAAAATTAATGGGAAATTAACTTCCAGAACCCAGGCCACTGATAAACAGGGTGGGCATGTTTCCGCTCTGTTGGAGACTAAATCCAGAATCGACCCACGCCACCCGACCCAACCCCCTTCAAAACAAAGGACCTTGGCGGCGGCACAGATAGGTTTTTGACAGTTGTATAGGAGGTCTATTCTGACCTGTGTCAATAGCTTCTGCTTCATCCCAGCCTCTCTCTCTCTCTGTCCAAATGTCCCTCCTCCCCTCCGATGAAGCAGTTGTAATGTCATTATATGTCAATGGACCAGAAACCCTTGCCAGTCTGTAATCCTTAGTAACCTGCACGAGATCATAGACAGTCAAGTGTAAATAAAAAAAAAAATAAAGGATAGATAGAGAAAAGGAGAGGAAATAGATAAAACGGGTGTCCACATTGACATATAATTTGCAATAAGACGTGACACAGTGATATTACTAGGGATCATGGACTGGGGTGTTGGAGACAGATCTTATTGCTAAGGGTGACACACCCATGCATACAGGCCTACTGTCTGCTCACACTTTAGTTTATGGATCCAACAAGCCTTCTTCCAATTTGTCCCCTGTCACATGATCAGGGACTGAAGCCTACTTCCTACTGCTGCGTCATGTGGTTTCCTTTCCAGTCTCTTGAGTTAAGCTCCTTGTATGTTTGATGCACTTGGCACAGGAGGGGGAATGTTGTATCTGTTATCTGGAGGTAGAACGTAAAAACGCAGGTCTCAGATCAGTTTATATTCTTCAAATGTAGCCTTAATGATCACTGGGAGAAGCAAAAACTGGAACTAAGGATGTTTTTTTCCCTCATGATCTAAGATATTCCAGTCAATCAATAACTCTCTCCTAAATACAGAAACCCAAGAAATGACAATCAAACTAATTAAATCATCAACATCAAAATATGAACCAAACAGATAGAATTGCTTAAGATGCGATAGTACCCATTTATTTTTTAAGAGTTTAATTTTTTAAGAGTTCAGTTTCAGATCTGATCATAATTCATTATCAAATACTATCACTGGAGTCTCTGTTGTCTTGTTTATAGAGTAGAGAGTTGTTGATGTTCATTAATATTGATTGGACTGTATTTATTTTTAATTGATTGGTATTATTCTTGAAACTCCTGCGTGTCTGTAACTATTAGCTTAGTTCTTACAGTGGGTTGTATTTCATTAATAAGGCAAAGTGATCTGGCAACTGACAAATGTGTGTTTTTTTTTATTCAACAGGCACTTAAGTCTCGAGTATCTACCAGCAAAAACAGAAAATGAGCTGAACTGAATGTGAGAATGAAATCACTTGAATATCACTAATCTTAAAAAGCAGGGTGAACTGCATTTTGAAGTTCTCTTGAACAAATCAATTGTATTATTTTTTGTCTCTTGACATCTAATAAGGAATTTGCATTGAAATAGAAAATGTCCAAAAGTATTAAGAATGGGTGGCAGCGTTCAACATTGTTATCCTTTTCTGCCTGAGCGATCTCTCTCTCGTGCTAATTATAATCTCTTTTCAGAACCCTTGGGCGCTGGAAATTACCAAAGCCTCACTGTAGAAAATGAGTTTATGACAATAATTCAATACCAAGCACTCGACTGGTTACGGAGCCAGCGCTGTGGGAATTAATCAGCAAAGTCTGAGTGTACTCAGCTGTTTTAGCAGGGGGGTTTGCTGGGAAAAAACATGCAGGACACGGCAATAGCCAAATCCTGACTTGCTGGGCTAATTCGATACTGTTTGCCTACGGCCCCGAGTTCATGCATCAAGGCAAAGAAAACAAAGTGGGTCAACAATCAGCTGGTTTATGAGCGTATTAGTAAAGGTAATGGTCAAGTGGAGCGTGTTGTGTCCTTTATGTGGTTTAGAGTGTAGAAAATATGCCATACAAAAAACAGATGAGCTCTGGTTTCTGCAAGATCGGGGATTAAGACGTGGTGGTGTGGAGCGATGGACGGATAAAAACAAATAAGAAAAAAATGGGGGAATAATAATAATAATAAGAGACCAAATTTGATTTCAATCAGTGGCCTGGGTTGATGTGGCACAGTGCACATCTATCTTTCCTATCTGACATCCCTCTGTCCCCCAGCTCTCCGCACGCTACATCTGCTTCCCTACACTTCTCTCCTCTACAGCTGGGTGTACTGGAGCTCTACTAAGTCGGGGCTCGCGTCTGCGGCTGGATCCTTAAAGTAGAGTGTGGCAGTGTCCTCCCCCCGCTGGCCCGTCCGCCGGGCCCTGTGCTCGGTCACCTCTTTGGGCTGCTCCTGGCGGCAGCGGTTGCTGTTCCACCAGGCCTCCAGCCCGGCCACCAGGCAGGCCAGCAGCAGGCCGGCGGCCAGGATGCAGAAGACGCCGGCGAAGCTGTGGAGCTTGAGGGAGCGGCCGTCCGGCTGCGCGCTGGCGTGGCTGTTGAGGTCGCAGCGGCCGGTGCGGGGCCACCACTTCTGCTTTAGGATGTCCAGGTCGCCTTTCTCCTGCAGCTCCAAGATCCTGGAGGAGGAGAGGAGGAGGGATGGAGGAGGAGGAGACAGACAGGTAAGAGTTAAAGTCACAGTAAGGCCCGATCCCAATGTCCGCACTCACAGACTCACGGACTTTGACGCACGTTCCCGACAAGTCCGCGAGGCTTCAGGACGTCCCACTGTGAGATCGGTAAGTGCACGAGGGGCTCACTGGTGGACTTTATGAGTCCTTTATGCAGACTTTCAGCAAGTCCGCATTTCTGTAGACTTTGCTTGAGGGAATTACCCACAGTTCATAGCGTTTGAGTGACATTAGTATTCATGTATGTGGAAAATATCAGCCAATACACCCGATACAAAAGAAAAAAAAAAACATAATTAAGGAAAAAAATTAAGGAAAGAAAATCACAAAAAACAATTAACACACCCTTAGAGAGAAACAGGATTGAAAGGATCAAACTACATGCAAGATACAGTTAAAAGAGAAAACATTGCAACATTAAAACAGAATAAACAGCTCATTTGAGAAAAAAGAAAGTTAAGTTTTCCTAAATGTTTAAGAAGGATGTTAGATGCTGCTAATATAAGCAGCATGTAATATAGCCTTTATGTGCTTATTTGTGCTCATTAAGCTTTCTTAAAAGTACCTTTTGCTTTCAGCGTACCTCCTACTGTTTCTTTTTTGTTATCTTTTTTTTTTTTTTTTTATATATTTACATATTGTAATGATGTAGTGCAGAATGCAGAATGAAGAGTATTTTCTATATCCATTAGCACAGTATAAACTTTGCAATGTTGCAAAACATATGCCTAGGCCTATTTAACATTATTCATCAACATTTTTTTCATTTTAGCTTAATAATGCTGTTTAGACAAAAGCGCAAACAAAGAGTAAATTACAAATTGATTAATTGACGGGAGATAGTAACGTCTGACGTCGTCATGGCAACACGTGATGCCACAAAGTGTTGTGCCATTCCTCCTGTACCATTTTGAGCCTCATGACTTCTCACACTCAGGCTCTACAGCTGAGCACACAGGTGACGACAATTAAGTCTGTGAGGCTCAGGGCCCGGTCTGTAGGGGGGACATTGGGATTGGGCCTCAAACGGCATTTTGACTGTATCTACTTCCTTAATGTGATGTATTTCCTGTTGAAACAAGATGGTGGGGCGGGACATAATGAGGGGAGCGATCATTCAAAAGTGTAAACCAATGGGAGATCAGTTAGGGAGAGAAAGCAATTTTATTGGATGGGAGGGGTGGAAGGGCGGGACTGTTCAAAAATCTGTGATGTTGTTATTGCTTGGAGTTATTATTTACGGCTCCTGGTACACGATGATGTCACCACTCGTTACTTCGAAGATTTTCTGTTTTCTGGGAAGTAAAAGTAATGAGATTTTGATATAAAAAATACATTAAATTAAAGCTAAGCTATGATCTGGTATTGATTCCATTGGTTATATCCGCTCCAGTCATGAAGTGGAGGAGACGGGTTGAAGAAGCATTTTCAAGCCTTGAGACATGGATTGTGCTAAAGCTCTTTTAGTGTTAATATGTTATTCACTCTAATAATAAGATTGAATATGAACAATTAGAAACTCCTACAATAAGCCTATAAAATGTCTCTGTATGAAGCAGTTTAGCACTGTCCAATCACAGCTGTGATTTAGTCTGGTAATTGAAACGGATCATTATGGGCCATCATGTGGTATGTTAAGTGATATCAATTAATGTTATGAGTGGGGGTTTCAAGGCTCAGTGAGAAATACAACTTTTTTGTGTAAAATTTGCTATAAAATTACATGAGAGTGCAATAAAACATGAGAGGGATTCCATTGTCATTTAAAAACAATCCTTCTTTATTGAGTGTAATTATATATGTGGGCTGCTGAGGATGAAATTGAGTTTAAAAATGTTTTACTGCACAAAACGTGATTGCGGATTATAATTTATGACCTCATCTTCTCCAAATGACAGTCAAATTAATTTGTATTTGCGATTCAGAGAGTCTCATGTTTCCCTCGTCAATGGCTTGTTCTCGCTCGGAGAAACGATCGAGCCAATCAGAACCTTTGTGGGCGGGACTAAAGTTTGAACCGTTCGTGCGACGGTTTTTCATTGGCTTTTCAGCAGCATAGATTTGTTTAAATCACCTCCTTAACCAACATGCTGTCTTTGCAAAGACGATATTTTTGTCTAAATGGCCGACATTCTTGGGGCAGTTGGTAAATGTCTGCTAACCATGGATTGGCTGCAGCATCATGTGACTGAAGTGATGTCAGAGCGGCCGATACGTCAGTCACTAGTGATTGGTTCAGATACGTCAGTCACTAGTGATCGATCCAGATACCTCTGTCACTAGTGATTGGTTCAGATACCTCACTACCTCACTAGTGATTGGTTCAGATACGTCAGTCACTAGTGATTGGTTCAGATACCTCACTACCTCACTAGTGATTGGTTCAGATACGTCAGTCACTAGTGATCGGTTCAGATACGTCAGTCACTAGTGATCGGTTCAGATACGTCAGTCAATAGTGATTGGTTCAGATACCTGACTACCTCACCAATGATTGGTTCAGATATGTCAGTCACTAGTGATTCGTTCAGATACGCCAGTCACTAGTGATTGGTTCATATACCTCACTACCTCACCAGTGATTGGTTCAGATATGTCGGTCACTAGTGATTGGTTCAGATACATCAGTCTCTAGTGATTGGTTCAGATACGTCAGTCTCTAGTGATTGGTTCAGATATGCCAGTCACTAATGATTGGTTCAGATATGTCACTAGTGATTGGTTCAGATATGCCAGTCACTAATGATTGGTTCAGATACGTCAATAGTGATTGGTTCAGATACGTCAATAGTGATTGGTTCAGATACGTCAATAGTGATTGGTTCAGATACGTCAATAGTGATTGGTTCAGATACGTCAGTCACTAATGATTGGTTCAGATACGTCACTAGTGATTGGTTCAGATAAGTCGGTCACTAGTGATTGGTT